>NC_091209.1:2292801-2559498 GCF_040958095.1 Procambarus clarkii
CTAATGGTAACACATTGGTTTTTATCATTTGTATTGGAAACAACATTGTCATATGTCTTTTCTTGGATCTAAATAATACGAAACCTCACTTTATGATTCGAAGATAAAACCTCAAATTTGGTATAATAGTGACTCTTTGCGCGTTTTTCATGTAGTTTTATATTACGTAAATAGACTAATTTTTACCAATATTTCGATACTATTTCATGTAGTATCACGATATGTGATTTGGCCTTCAAATCTCAGAATTTCGCATAATATTGCATTTTAAGAAAAGTTTTCTTGCATTTTGTTTCGTACTATAAATCATAGAAATTTAGTAATATTTTCACGTTTATCATCCCCCCTTTTCCTTTATGTGATATAAACAAAATATCATCGAATTAGGCTATTTTTTGCTGTTTTTCCACGTTTTTGTGAATTTCCAGTTTATTGTTATTAATTCATTATATATACGATAAAAATGATACAAACACATAATTGATTAGATAATAACCTTAAATACTTCATCTTCAATCATCTATTTGTTTCTCGTTGAAATACTGAGCAAAATATTTAAAAGAGAAGAAGTTCGGTTTTTATTGCATATATCGACGTTTCAGCCGGAATAGAGCGGTTTTACGTGTACATCTTCCATCGGTAATATAAACGGAAAATCAGGAACATTTTAGTTAATTCTAATGAAAACACATTGATTTATATCATTTGTATTGGAAACTACATTGTCATATGTCTTTTCTTGATTCTAAATAATACGAAACCTCGCTCTGTGATTTGAAGTTAAAATCCTCAAATATGGTAAAATAGTGACTTTTTCACGTTTTTCATGTAGTTTTATATTACGTAAATAGACTCATTCTTACCAATATTTCGATACTATTTCATGTAGTATCACGATATGTGATTTGGCCTTCAAATCTCAGAATTTCGCATAATATTGCATTTTAAGCAAGTTTTCTTGCATTTTGTTTCGTACTATAAATCATCGAATTTAGCAATATTTTCACGTTTATCATCCCCCTTTTCCGTTATGTGATATAAACAAAATATCATCGAATTAGGCAATTTTTTGCTGTTTTTCCACGTTTTTGTGAATTTCCAGTTTATTGTTATCAATTCATTAAATATACGATAAAAAGGATACAAACACATAATTGATTAGATAATATCCTTAAATACTTCATTTTCAATCATCTATTTGTTTCTCGTTGAAATACTGAGCAAAATATTGAAAAGGGAAGAAGTTCGGTTTTTATTGCATATATCGACGTTTCAGCCGGAATAGAGCGGTTTTACGTGAACATCTTCCATCGGTAATATAAACGGAAAATCAGGAACATTTTAGTTAATTCTAATGAAAACACATTGATTTATATCATTTGTATTGGAAACAACATTGTCATATGTCTTTTCTTGATTCTAAATAATACGAAACCTCGCTCTGTGATTTGAAGTTAAAATTCTCAAATATGGTAAAATAGTGACTTTTTCACGTTTTTCATGTAGTTTTATATTACGTAAATAGACTCATTTTTACCAATATTTCGATACTATTTCATGTAGTATCACGATATGTGATTTGGCCTACAAATTTCAGAATTTCGCATAATATTGAATTTTAAGCAAGTTTTCTTGCATTTTGTTTCGTACTATAAATCATAGAAATTTAGTAATATTTTCACGTTTATCATCCCCCCTTTTCCTTTATGTGATATAAACAAAATATCATCGAATTAGGCTATTTTTTGCTGTTTTTCCACGTTTTTGTGAATTTCCAGTTTATTGTTATTAATTCATTATATATACGATAAAAATGATACAAACACATAATTGATTAGATAATAACCTTAAATAGTAGTAGGCATCCTTCAGTCTCGGGAGACTATGGAGTTGCGCCCTAGTTGTCAATCCTGGTGCAGCGTCTGGTGTGACTGATGAGGCCAATCCGAGAGTGGCAGTCCATCCCACACCGAGCACAAACGAAGTCCGATTCTGGTCTGTCTTCCTGGTTACCGGCTTTCCTTCTCTGTCTCTTTGCCTCTGATTCCTTGGCAAGTGACTCCTCGAACTTGGAGAGACCTCGTTGAACAGACTGCCTCCAGGCTGAACGGTCTGTAGCCAGTGTCTCCCATATAGCAAGATCGACGTCCATGGCTTTCAGGTCCCTTTTGCATACGTCTTTGTACCGTAGCTGGGGCTTGCCTACTGGACGCTTTCCCTGCCTCAGCTCTCCATACAGGAGATCCTTGGGGATCCTGCCGTCGCCCATTCGCACAACGTGACCGAGCCAGCGCATTCGTCTCTGTTTCAGCATTGTGTACATGCTGGTGATTCTTGCTCTCCCCAAGACGTTGTTGTTTGTCACCTAGTCCTGCCAGGTGATGTCCAAGATGTGTCGAAGGCAGCGCATGTAGTAGGCATTCAGCCGTCTTTCCTGACGGGCGCGGAGTGTCCAAGACTCACTGTCATAAAGGAGAGTGCTCAGGACACAGGATCTGTAAACCTGAATCTTAGTATACTCAGTTAGCCTATTGTTGGCCCACACTCTCTTTGTCAGTTTGGACATGGTAGTAGATTCCTTATCGATGCGTTTGTTTAGCTCCGTATCAAGAGAGAGGGAGTCAGAGATTGTGGAGCCCAGGTACACGAAGTCGTGAACAACTTCCAGTTTGGAATCAGAGATGCCGATGTCAGGTGGGGAGTCCACTCCTTGTCCCATGACTTGTGTTTTCTTCAGACTGATGGTGAGTCCGAAAGCCTGAGAGGCCTCGCTGAAGCGGGTTATGAGCCGTTGGAGGTCTTCAGCTGAGTGGGCAGTGACTGCTGCGTCGTCGGCAAAGAGGAAGTCGCGCAGACACCTCAGCCGAACCTTTGTCTTGGCTCTCAGCCTGGCGAGGTTAAAGAGCTTCCCATCCGACCTGGTCCGGAGGTAAATGCCTTCCGTGACAGATCCGAATTGATTCTAAATAATACGAAACCTCGCTCTGTGATTTGAAGTTAAAATCCTCAAATATGGTAAAATAGTGACTTTTTCACGTTTTTCATGTAGTTTTATATTACGTAAATAGACTCATTTTTACCAATATTTCGATACTATTTCATGTAGTATCACGATATGTGATTTGGCCTACAAATTTCAGAATTTCGCATAATATTGCATTTTAAGCAAGTTTTCTTGCATTTTGTTTCGTACTAAAAATCATCGAATTTAGTAATATTTTGACGTTTATCATCTCACTTTTCCTTTATGTGATATAAACAAAATATTATCGAATTAGGCAATATTTTGCTGTTTTTCCACGTTTTTGTGAATTTCCAGTTTATTGGTATTAATTCATTAAATATACGATAAAAATGATACAAACACATAATTGATTAGATGATAAACTTAAATACTTCGTTTTCAATCAACTATTTCTTTCTCGTTAAAATACTTGATAAGATATTGAAAAGAGGAGAAGTTCGGTTTTTATTGCATATATCGACGTTTCAGCCGGATTAGAACGGTTTTACGTGTACATCTTCTGTCGGTAATATAAACGAAAAATCAGGAACATTTTAGTTCATTCTAATGAAAACACATTGATTTTTATCATTTGTATTGGAAACAACATTGTCATGTGTCTTTTCTTGGATCTAAATAATACGAAACCTCGCTTTATGAATCGAAGTTAAAACCTCAAATTTGGTATAATAGTGAATTTTTTCACGTTTTTCATGTAGTTTGATATTACGTAAATATATTCATTTTTACCAATATTTCGATACTTTTTCATGTAGTATCACGATATATGATTTGGCCTTCAAATCTCAGAATTTTGCATAATATTGCATTTTAAGAAAAGTTTTCTTGCATTTTGTTTCGTACTATAAATCATTGAATTTAGTAATATTTTCACGTTTATCATCCCCCCTTTTCCTTTATGTGATATAAACAAAATATCATCGAATTAGGCAATTTTTTGCTGTTTTTTCACGTTTTTGTGAATTTCCAGTTTATTGTTATTAATTCATTATATATACGATAAAAATGATACAAACACATAATTGATTAGATAATAACCTTAAATACTTCATCTTCAATCATCTATTTGTTTCTCGTTGAAATACTGAGTAAAATATTGAAAAGGGAAGAAGTTCGGTTTTTATTGCATATATCGACGTTTCAGCAGGAATAGAGCGGTTTTACGTGTATATCTTCCATCGGTAATATAAACGGAAAATCAGGAACATTTTAGTTCATACTAATGGTAACACATTGGTTTTTATCATTTGTATTGGAAACAACATTGTCATATGTCTTTTCTTGGATCTAAATAATACGAAACCTCGCTTTATGATTCGAAGATAAAACCTCAAATTTGGTATAATAGTGACCCTTTTCACGTTTTTTTTGTAGTTTGATATTACGCAAATATATTCATTTTACCAATATTTCGATACTATTTCATGTTGTATCACGATATGTGATTTGGTCTTCAAATCTCAGTATTTCGCATATTTTGCATTTTAAGCTTGTTTTTGTACTAAAAATCATTGAATTTAGTAATATTTTGACGTTTATCATCCCCCTTTTCCTTTATGTGATATAAACAAAATATAATCGAATTAGGCAATATTTTGCTGTTTTTCCACGTTTTTGTGAATTTTCAGTTAATTGTTATCAATTCATTAAATATACGATAAAAAGGATACAAACACATAATTGATTAGATAATAACCTTATATACTTCATTTTCAATCATCTATTTGTTTCTCGTTGAAATGCTGAGAAACATATTGAAAAGGGGAGAAGTTCGGTTTTTATTGCATATATCGACGTTTCAGCCGGAATAGAACGGTTTTACGTGTATATCTTCCATCGGTAATATAAACGGAAAATCAGGAACATTTTAGTATATTCTAATGGTAACACATTGGTTTTTATCATTTGTATTGGAAACAACATTGTCATATGTCTTTTCTTGGATCTAAATAATACGAAACCTCGCTTTATGATTCGAAGATAAAACCTCAAATTTGGTATAATAGTGACTCTTTGCATGTTTTTCATGTAATTTTATATTACGTAAATAGACTCATTTTTACCAATATTTCGATACTATTTCATATAGTATCACGATATGTGATTTGGCCTTCAAATCTCAGAATTTCGCATAATATTGCATTTTAAGCAAGTTTTCTTGCATTTTGTTTCGTACTAAAAATCATCGAATTTAGGAATATTTTGACGTTTATCATCTCACTTTTCCTTTATGTGATATAAACAAAATATCATCGAATTAGGCAATATTATGCTGTTTTTCCACGTTTTTGTAAATTTTCAGTTTATTGTTATTAATTCATTAAATATACGATAAAAATGATGCAAACACATAATTGAATAGAAATTAACCTTAAATACCACATTTTCAATCAACTATTTGTTTCTCGTTAAAATACTTGTTAAGATATTGAAAAAGGGAGAATTTCTGTTTTTATTGTATATATCGACGTTTCCGCCGGATTAGAGCGGTTTTATGTATACATCTTCCGTCGGTAATATAAACGGAAAATCAGGAACATTTTAGTTATTTCTAATGGAAACACATTGATTTTTATCATTTGTATTGGAAACAACATTGTCATATGTCTTTTTCTTGGTTCTAAATAAAACGAAACCTTGCTCTATGATTTGAAGTTAAAATCCTCAAATATGGTAAAACAGTGACTTTTTTCACGTTTTTCATGTGGTGTGATTTTACGTAAATATATTCGTTTTTACCAATATATCGATACTACTTCATGTTTTCTCACGATATGTGATTTGTCCTTCAAATCTCAAAATTTCTCAAATGTTGCATTTTTAAGCAAAATTCTTGCATTTTGTTTCGTACTAAAAATTAACGAATTTAGCAATATTTTGACGTTTATCATCCCCTTTTCCTTTATGTGATTTAAACAAAATATCATCAAATTAGGCAATATTTTGCCGTTTTTCCACGTTTCTGTGAATTTTAAGTTTATTGGAATTAATTCATTAAATATACGATAAAAGAGATGCAAACATGTAATTGATTAGATAATAAACTTAAATACTTCATCTTCAATCATCTATTTGTTTCTCGTTGAAATTCTGAGTAAGATATTGAAAAGGGGAGAAGTTCGGTTTTTATTGCATATATCGACGTTTCAGCCGGAATAGAGCGGTTTTACGTGTACATCTTCCATCGGTAATATAAACGGAAAATCAGGAACATTTTAGTTAATTCTAATGAAAACACATTGATTTATATCATTTGTATTGGAAACAACATTGTCATATGTCTTTTCTTGATTCTAAATAATACGAAACCTCGCTCTGTGATTTGAAGTTAAAATCCTCAAATATGGTAAAATAGTGACTTTTTCACGTTTTTCATGTAGTTTTATATTACGTAAATAGACTCATTTTTACCAATATTTCGATACTATTTCATGTAGTATCACGATATGTGATTTGGCCTACAAATTTCAGAATTTCGCATAATATTGCATTTTAAGCAAGTTTTCTTGCATTTTGTTTCGTACTAAAAATCATCGAATTTAGTAATATTTTGACGTTTATCATCTCACTTTTCCTTTGTGTGATATAAACAAAATATTATCGAATTAGGCAATATTTTGCTGTTTTTCCACGTTTTTGTGAATTTCCAGTTTATTGGTATTAATTCATTAAATATACGATAAAAATGATACAAACACATAATTGATTAGATGATAAACTTAAATACTTCGTTTTCAATCAACTATTTCTTTCTCGTTAAAATACTTGATAAGATATTGAAAAGAGGAGAAGTTCGGTTTTTATTGCATATATCGACGTTTCAGCCGGATTAGAACGGTTTTACGTGTACATCTTCTGTCGGTAATATAAACGAAAAATCAGGAACATTTTAGTTCATTCTAATGAAAACACATTGATTTTTATCATTTGTATTGGAAACAACATTGTCATGTGTCTTTTCTTGGATCTAAATAATACGAAACCTCGCTTTATGAATCGAAGTTAAAACCTCAAATTTGGTATAATAGTGAATTTTTTCACGTTTTTCATGTAGTTTGATATTACGTAAATATATTCATTTTTACCAATATTTCGATACTTTTTCATGTAGTATCACGATATATGATTTGGCCTTCAAATCTCAGAATTTTGCATAATATTGCATTTTAAGAAAAGTTTTCTTGCATTTTGTTTCGTACTATAAATCATTGAATTTAGTAATATTTTCACGTTTATCATCCCCCCTTTTCCTTTATGTGATATAAACAAAATATCATCGAATTAGGCAATTTTTTGCTGTTTTTTCACGTTTTTGTGAATTTCCAGTTTATTGTTATTAATTCATTATATATACGATAAAAATGATACAAACACATAATTGATTAGATAATAACCTTAAATACTTCATCTTCAATCATCTATTTGTTTCTCGTTGAAATACTGAGTAAAATATTGAAAAGGGAAGAAGTTCGGTTTTTATTGCATATATCGACGTTTCAGCAGGAATAGAGCGGTTTTACGTGTATATCTTCCATCGGTAATATAAACGGAAAATCAGGAACATTTTAGTTCATACTAATGGTAACACATTGGTTTTTATCATTTGTATTGGAAACAACATTGTCATATGTCTTTTCTTGGATCTAAATAATACGAAACCTCGCTTTATGATTCGAAGATAAAACCTCAAATTTGGTATAATAGTGACCCTTTTCACGTTTTTTTTGTAGTTTGATATTACGCAAATATATTCATTTTACCAATATTTCGATACTATTTCATGTTGTATCACGATATGTGATTTGGTCTTCAAATCTCAGTATTTCGCATATTTTGCATTTTAAGCTTGTTTTTGTACTAAAAATCATTGAATTTAGTAATATTTTGACGTTTATCATCCCCCTTTTCCTTTATGTGATATAAACAAAATATAATCGAATTAGGCAATATTTTGCTGTTTTTCCACGTTTTTGTGAATTTTCAGTTAATTGTTATCAATTCATTAAATATACGATAAAAAGGATACAAACACATAATTGATTAGATAATAACCTTATATACTTCATTTTCAATCATCTATTTGTTTCTCGTTGAAATGCTGAGAAACATATTGAAAAGGGGAGAAGTTCGGTTTTTATTGCATATATCGACGTTTCAGCCGGAATAGAACGGTTTTACGTGTATATCTTCCATCGGTAATATAAACGGAAAATCAGGAACATTTTAGTATATTCTAATGGTAACACATTGGTTTTTATCATTTGTATTGGAAACAACATTGTCATATGTCTTTTCTTGGATCTAAATAATACGAAACCTCGCTTTATGATTCGAAGATAAAACCTCAAATTTGGTATAATAGTGACTCTTTGCATGTTTTTCATGTAATTTTATATTACGTAAATAGACTCATTTTTACCAATATTTCGATACTATTTCATATAGTATCACGATATGTGATTTGGCCTTCAAATCTCAGAATTTCGCATAATATTGCATTTTAAGCAAGTTTTCTTGCATTTTGTTTCGTACTAAAAATCATCGAATTTAGGAATATTTTGACGTTTATCATCTCACTTTTCCTTTATGTGATATAAACAAAATATCATCGAATTAGGCAATATTATGCTGTTTTTCCACGTTTTTGTAAATTTTCAGTTTATTGTTATTAATTCATTAAATATACGATAAAAATGATGCAAACACATAATTGAATAGAAATTAACCTTAAATACCACATTTTCAATCAACTATTTGTTTCTCGTTAAAATACTTGTTAAGATATTGAAAAAGGGAGAATTTCTGTTTTTATTGTATATATCGACGTTTCCGCCGGATTAGAGCGGTTTTATGTATACATCTTCCGTCGGTAATATAAACGGAAAATCAGGAACATTTTAGTTATTTCTAATGGAAACACATTGATTTTTATCATTTGTATTGGAAACAACATTGTCATATGTCTTTTTCTTGGTTCTAAATAAAACGAAACCTTGCTCTATGATTTGAAGTTAAAATCCTCAAATATGGTAAAACAGTGACTTTTTTCACGTTTTTCATGTGGTGTGATTTTACGTAAATATATTCGTTTTTACCAATATATCGATACTACTTCATGTTTTCTCACGATATGTGATTTGTCCTTCAAATCTCAAAATTTCTCAAATGTTGCATTTTTAAGCAAAATTCTTGCATTTTGTTTCGTACTAAAAATTAACGAATTTAGCAATATTTTGACGTTTATCATCCCCTTTTCCTTTATGTGATTTAAACAAAATATCATCAAATTAGGCAATATTTTGCCGTTTTTCCACGTTTCTGTGAATTTTAAGTTTATTGGAATTAATTCATTAAATATACGATAAAAGAGATGCAAACATGTAATTGATTAGATAATAAACTTAAATACTTCATCTTCAATCATCTATTTGTTTCTCGTTGAAATTCTGAGTAAGATATTGAAAAGGGGAGAAGTTCGGTTTTTATTGCATATATCGACGTTTCAGCCGGAATAGAGCGGTTTTACGTGTACATCTTCCATCGGTAATATAAACGGAAAATCAGGAACATTTTAGTTAATTCTAATGAAAACACATTGATTTATATCATTTGTATTGGAAACAACATTGTCATATGTCTTTTCTTGATTCTAAATAATACGAAACCTCGCTCTGTGATTTGAAGTTAAAATCCTCAAATATGGTAAAATAGTGACTTTTTCACGTTTTTCATGTAGTTTTATATTACGTAAATAGACTCATTTTTACCAATATTTCGATACTATTTCATGTAGTATCACGATATGTGATTTGGCCTACAAATTTCAGAATTTCGCATAATATTGCATTTTAAGCAAGTTTTCTTGCATTTTGTTTCGTACTAAAAATCATCGAATTTAGTAATATTTTGACGTTTATCATCTCACTTTTCCTTTGTGTGATATAAACAAAATATTATCGAATTAGGCAATATTTTGCTGTTTTTCCACGTTTTTGTGAATTTCCAGTTTATTGGTATTAATTCATTAAATATACGATAAAAATGATACAAACACATAATTGATTAGATGATAAACTTAAATACTTCGTTTTCAATCAACTATTTCTTTCTCGTTAAAATACTTGATAAGATATTGAAAAGAGGAGAAGTTCGGTTTTTATTGCATATATCGACGTTTCAGCCGGATTAGAACGGTTTTACGTGTACATCTTCTGTCGGTAATATAAACGAAAAATCAGGAACATTTTAGTTCATTCTCATGAAAACACATTGATTTTTTTCATTTGTATTGGAAACAACATTGTCATGTGTCTTTTCTTGGATCTAAATAATACGAAACCTCGCTTTATGATTCGAAGTTAAAACCTCAAATTTGGTATAATAGTGAATTTTTTCACGGTTTTCATGTAGTTTGATATTACGTAAATATATTCATTTTTACCAATATTTCGATACTTTTCATTTAGTATGACGATATATGATTTGACCTTCAAATCTCAGAATTTTGCATAATATTGCATTTTAAGAAAAGTTTTCTTGCATTTTGTTTCGTACTATAAATCATTGAATTTAGTAATATTTTCACGTTTATCATCCCCCCTTTTCCTTTATGTGATATAAACAAAATATAATCGAATTAGGCAATATTTTGCTGTTTTTCCACGTTTTTGTGAATTTTCAGTTTATTGTTATCAATTCATTATATATACGATAAAAAGGATACAAACACATAATTGATTAGATAATAACCTTATATACTTCATTTTCAATCATCTATTTGTTTCTCGTTGAAATACTGAGAAACATATTGAAAAGGGGAGAAGTTCGGTTTTTATTGCATATATCGACGTTTCAGCCGGAATAGAGCGGTTTTACATGTATATCTTCCATCGGTAATATAAACGGAAAATCAGGAACATTTTAGTTCATTCTAATGGTAACACATTGGTTTTTATCATTTGTATTGGAAACAACATTGTCATATGTCTTTTCTTGGATCTAAATAATACGAAACCTCACTTTATGATTCGAAGATAAAACCTCAAATTTGGTATAATAGTGTTTCTTTGCGCGTTTTTCATGTAGTTTTATATTACGTAAATAGACTAATTTTTACCAATATTTTGATACTATTTCATGTAGTATCACGATATGTGATTTGGCCTTCAAATCTCAGAATTTCGCATAATATTGCATTTTAAGAAAAGTTTTCTTGCATTTTGTTTCGTACTATAAATCATAAAAATTTAGTAATATTTTCACGTTTATCATCCCCCCTTTTCCTTTATGTGATATAAACAAAATATCATCGAATTAGGCTATTTTTTGCTGTTTTTCCACGTTTTTCTGAATTTCCAGTTTATTGTTATTAATTCATTATATATACGATAAAAATGATACAAACACATAATTGATTAGATAATAACCTTAAATACTTCATCTTCAATCATCTATTTGTTTCTCGTTGAAATACTGAGCAAAATATTGAAAAGAGAAGAAGTTCGGTTTTTATTGCATATATCGACGTTTCAGCCGGAATAGAGCGGTTTTACGTGTACATCTTCCATCGGTAATATAAACGGAAAATCAGGAACATTTTAGTTAATTCTAATGAAAACACATTGATTTTTATCATTTGTATTGGAAACAACATTCTCATGTGTCTTTTCTTGGATCTAAATAATACGAAACCTCGCTTTATGATTCGAAGTTAAAACCTCAAATTTGGTATAATAGTGAATTTTTTCACGTTTTTCATGTAGTTTGATATTACGTAAATATATTCATTTTTACCAATATTTCGATACTTTTTCATGTAGTATCACGATATATGATTTGGCCTTCAAATCTCAGAATTTTGCATAATATTGCATTTTAAGAAAAGTTTTCTTGCATTTTGTTTCGTACTATAAATCATTGAATTTAGTAATATTTTCACGTTTATCATCCCCCCTTTTCCTTTATGTGATATAAACAAAATATCATCGAATTAGGCAATTTTTTGCTGTTTTTTTCACGTTTTTGTGAATTTCCAGTTTATTGTTATTAATTCATTATATATACGATAAAAAGGATACAAACACATAATTGATTAGATAATATCCTTAAATACTTCATTTTCAATCATCTATTTGTTTCTCGTTGAAATACTGAGTAAAATATTGAAAAGGGAAGAAGTTCGGTTTTTATTGCATATATCGACGTTTCAGCAGGAATAGAGCGGTTTTACGTGTATATCTTCCATCGGTAATATAAACGGAAAATCAGGAACATTTTAGTTCATACTAATGGTAACACATTGGTTTTTATCATTTGTATTGGAAACAACATTGTCATATGTCTTTTCTTGGATCTAAATAATACGAAACCTCGCTTTATGATCCGAAGATAAAACCTCAAATTTGGTATAATAGTGACTCTTTTCACGTTATTTTTGTAGTTTGATATTACGCAAATATATTCATTTTACCAATATTTCGATACTATTTCATGTTGTATCACGATATGTGATTTGGTCTTCAAATCTCAGTATTTCGCATATTTTGCATTTTAAGCATGTTTTTGTACTAAAAATCATTGAATTTAGTAATATTTTGACGTTTATCATCCCCCTTTTCCTTTATGTGATATAAACAAAATATAATCGAATTAGGCAATATTTTGCTGTTTTTCCACGTTTTTGTGAATTTTCAGTTTATTGTTATCAATTCATTAAATATACGATAAAAAGGATACAAACACATAATTGATTAGATAATAACCTTATATACTTCATTTTCAATCATCTATTTGTTTCTCGTTGAAATACTGAGAAACATATTGAAAAGGGGAGAAGTTCGGTTTTTATTGCATATATCGACGTTCCAGCCGGAATAGAACGGTTTTACGTGTATATCTTCCATCGGTAATATAAACGGAAAATCAGGAACATTTTAGTATATTCTAATGGTAACACATTGGTTTTTATCATTTGTATTGGAAACAACATTGTCATATGTCTTTTCTTCGATCTAAATAATACGAAACCTCGCTTTATGATTCGAAGATAAAACCTCAAATTTGGTATAATAGTGACTCTTTGCATGTTTTTCATGTAATTTTATATTACGTAAATAGACTCATTTTTACCAATATTTCGATACTATTTCATGTAGTATCACGATATGTGATTTGGCCTTCAAATCTCAGAATTTCGCATAATATTGCATTTTAGGCAAGTTTTCTTGCATTTTGTTTCGTACTATAAATCATCAAATTTAGTATATTTTGACGTTTATCATCCCCCTTTTTATTTATGTGATATAAACAAAATATCATCGAATTAGGCAATATTTTGCTGTTTTTCCACGTTTTTGTTAATTTCCAGTTTAATGGTATTAATTCATTAAATATACGATAAAAATTTTACAAACACATAATTGATTAGATAATAACCTTAAATACTTAATTTTCAATCATCTATTTGTTTCTCGTTGAAGCTCATGAGAGTGGTGCATAAGCTCAAGAAAGTGATGCAGAGGCTCAAGAGAGGGATGCAGAGGCTCAAGAGAGTGATGCAGAGGCTCAAGAGAGTGATGCAGAGGCTAAAGAGAGTGATGCAGAGGCTTAAGAGAGTGATGTAGAGGCTTAAGAGAGGGGTGCAGAGGCTCAAGAGAGTGATGCAGAGGCTCAAGAGAGTGATGCAGATGCTTAAGCGAATGATGCAGAGGCTCAAGACAGGGATGCAGAGGCTGAAGAGAGTGATGCATAGGCTTAGGTGAGTGATGCAGAGGCTTAAGAGAGGGATGCAGAGGTTCAAGAGAATGATGCAGAGGCTCAAGAGAGTGCTGCAGAGCTTCAAGAGAGGGATGCTGAGGCTTCAGAGAGGGATGCAGAGGCTCAAGAGAGTGATGTAGAGGCTCAGGAGAGTGATGCAGAGGCTCAAGAGAGTGAAGCAGAGGATCATGAGAGTGATGCAGAGGTTCAAGAGAGTGATGCAGAGGATTAAGAGAGGAAAGCAGAGGCTTAAGAGAGTGATGCAGAGGCCGAAGAGTGTGATGCAGAGAGGGATGCAGAGGCTCAAGAGAGTGATGCAAACGATAAAGAGAGTGATGCAGAGGCTCAAGAGAGTGATGCAGAGGATCAAGAGAGGGAAGCAGAGGCTTAAGAAAGTTATGCAAAGGCTGAAAAGAGTGATGCAGAGGCTCTAGAGAGTGATGCAGAGGCTTAAGAGAGTGATTCAGAGGCTTAAGAGAGTGAGGTAGAGGCTAAGGAGAGGGATGCAGAGGCCCAAGAGAGTGATGCAGAGGCTTAAGAGGGTTATGCAGAAGCTCAAGAGAGTGATGCAGAGGCTCAAGAAAGGGATGCAGGGGCTCAAGAGAGTGATGCAGAGGCTCAAGAGAGTGATTCAGAGGCTTAAGAGCGTGATGCAGAGGCTTAAGAGAGTGATGCAAAGGCTTGAGAGAGGGATGCAGAGGCTCAAGAGAGGGATGCAGAGGCTCAAGAGAGGGATGCAGAGGCTCAAGTGAGGGATGCAGATGCACAAGAGAAGTATGCAGAAGTACTTGAGAGTGATGCAGAGGCTCAACAGAGGGATGCAGAGGCTTAAGAGAGTGATGCAAAGTCTCAAGAGAGGGATGCAGAGGCTCATGAGAGGGATGCAGGAGTTCAAGAGAGGATTCAGAGGCTCAAGAGAGTGATTCAGAGGCTTACAAGAGTGATGCAGAGGCTTAAAAGAGGGATGCAGAGGCTCACGAGAGGGATGCAGAGGCTCAAGAGAGGGATGCAGGGGCTCAAGAGTGGGATGCAAAGGCTCAAGTGAGGGATGCAGAGGCACAAGAGAGGGATGCAGGTGCTCTTAGGAGTGACGCAGAATCTCAAGAGAGGAATGCAGAGGCTTAAGAGAGTGATGCAAAGGCTCAGGAGAGGGATGCAAAGGCTCATGAGAGAGATTCACGAGATCAAGAGAGTGATGCAGACGCTCAAGAAAGGGATGCAGAGGCTCAAAAAAGGGATGCAGAGGCTTAAAATGGTGATGCAGAGGCTCAAGAGAGTGATGCAGAGGCTCAAGAGAGTGATGCAGAAGCTCAAGAGAGTGATGCAGAGGATCAAGAGAGGGAATCAGAGGCTTAAGAGAGTGATGCAGAAGCTGAAGAGAGGGATGCAGAGGTTCAAGAGAATGATGCAGAGGCTCAAGAGAGTGCTTCAGAGGTTCAGGAGAGGGATGCTGAGGCTCCAGAGAGGGATGCAGAGGCTCAAGAGAGTGATGCAGAGGCTGAAGAGAGAGATGCAGAGGCATAAGAGAGTGATGAAGAGGCTCAACAGAGTAATACAGAGGCTCAAGAGAGTGATGTAGAGGCTCAAGAGAGTGATGCAGAGGCTCAAGAGAGTGAAGCAAAGGATCATGAGAGTGATGCAGAGGTTCAAGAGAGTGATGCAGAGGATCAAGAGAGGGAAGCAGAGGCTTAAGAGAGTGATGCAGAGGCCGAAGAGAGTGATGCAGAGAGGGATGCAGAGGCTCAAGAGAGTGATGCAGACGATAAAGAGAGAGTGATGCAGAGGCTCAAGAGAGTGATGTAGAGGCTCTAGAGAGTGATGCAGAGGTTTAAGAGAGTGATTCAGAGGCTTACGAGAGAGATGCAGAGGCTTAAGAGAGTGAGGTAGAGGCTAAGGAGAGGGATGCAGAGGCCCAAGAGAGTGATGCAGAGGCTTAAGAGGGTGATGCAGAGGCTGAAAAGTGATGCAGAGGCTCAAGAGAGGGATGCAGGGGCTCAATAGAGTGATGCAGAGGCTCAAGAGAGTGATTCAGAGGCTTAAGAGCGTGATGCAGAAGCTTAAGAGAATGATGCAGAAGTTTGAGAGAGGGATGCAGAGGCTCAAGAGAGAGATGCAGAGGCTCAAGAGAGGTATGCAGATGCACAAGAGAGGGATGCAGAGGCTTAAGAGAGTGATGCAAAGGCTCAAGAGAGGGATGCAGAGGCTCATGAGAGGGATGCAGGAGTTCATGAGAGGGATGCAGAGGCTCAAGAGAGTGATTCCGAGGCTTACGAGAGTGATTCCGAGGCTTACGAGAGGGATGCAGAGGCTCAAGAGAGGGATGCAGAGGCTGAAGAGAGGGATGCAGGGGCTCAAGAGAGGGATGCAAAGGCTCAAGTGAGGGATGCAGAGGCACAAGAGAGGGATGCAGATGCTCTTAAGAGTGACGCAGAATCTCAAGAGAGGAATGCAGAGGCCTAAGAGAGTGATGCAAAGACTCAGGAGATGGATGCAAAGGCTCATGAGAGGGATTCACGAGTTCAAGAGAGTGATGCAGACGCTCAAAAAAGGGATGCAGAGGCTTAAGAAAGTGATGCAGAGGCTCAGAAAAGGGATGCAGAGGCTTGAGAGGGTGATGCAGAGGCTCAAGAGAGTGATGCAGAGGTTCAAGAGAGGGATGCAGAGGCTCAAGAGAGTGATGCAGAGGGTCAAGAGAGTGATGCAGAGGCTGAAGAGAGAAATGCAGAGGCTTAAGCGAGTGATGCAGAGGCTCATGAGAGCGATGCAGAGGCTCAAGAGAATGATGTAGAGGCTTAAGAGAGGGATGCAGAGGCTCAAGAGAATGATGTAGAGGCTCATGAGAGTGATGCAGAGGCTTGAGAGAGTGATGCAGAGGCACAAGAGAGAGATTCAGAGGCTCAGGAGAGGGATTCAGAGGCTTTAGAGAGTGATGCAGAGGCTGAGCATAGTGTTGCAGAGGCTCAAGAGAGGGATGCAGAGGCTGAAGAGAGTTATGCAGACACTTAAGAGAGTTATGCAGAGGCTCAAGAGAGTGATGCAGAGGTTTATGAGAGCGATGCAGAGGATCATGAGAGGGATGCAGAGGCTTAAGGGAGTGATGCAAAGGCTCAGGAGAGGGATGCAGAGGCTCAAGAGAGGGATGCAGCAGTTGAAGAGAGGGATGCAGAGGCTCAAGAAAGGGATGCAGAGGCTAAAGAAAGTGTTGCAGCGGCTTAAAAGAGGGATAAAGAGCCTTAAGAGGGTGATGCAGAGGCTCAAGAGAGTGATGCAGTGGCTCAAGAGAGGGATGCAGGGGCTCAAGAGAGTGATTCAGAGGCTTACGAAAGTGATGCAGAGGCTAAAGTGAGTGATGCAGAGGCTTTCGAGAGGGATTCAGAGGCTCAGGAGAGGGATTCAGAGACTCAAGAGAGTTATGCAGAGGCTCAAGAGAGGGATGCAGAGGCTCAAGAGTGATGCAGAGACTCAAGAGAGTTATGCAGAGGCTTAGGAGAGTGATGCAGAGGCTTAAGGGAGTGATGCAGAGGCTTAAGAGAGGGGTGCAGAGGCTCAAGAGAGTGATGCAGAGGCTAAAGAGAGTGATGCAGAGGCTTAAGAGAGTGATGCAGAGGCTTAAGAGAGGGGTGCAGAGGCTCAAGAGAGTGATGCAGAGGCTCAAGAGAGTGATGCAGATGCTTAAGCGAATGATGCAGAGGCTCAAGACAGGGATGCAGAGGCTGAAGAGAGTGATGCATAGGCTTAAGTGAGTGATGCAGAGGCTTAAGAGAGTGATGCAGAGGCTTAAGAGAGGGGTGCAGAGGCTCAAAAAAGGGATGCAGAGGCTTAAGAGGGTGATGCAGAGGCTCAAGAGAGTGATGCAGAGGCTCAAGAAAGGGATGCAGAGGCTCAAGAGAGGGATGCAGAGGATCAAGAGAGTGATGCAAAGGGTCAAGAGAGTGATGCAGAGGCTGAAGAGAGAGATGCAGAGGCTTAAGAGAGTGATGCAGAGGCTCATGAGAGCGATGCAGAGGCTCAAGAGAATTATGTAGAGGTTTAAGAGAGGGATGCAGAGGCTCAAGAGAATGATGTAGAGGCTCATGAGAGTGATGCAGAGGCTTGAGAGAGTGATGCAGAGGCTCAAGAGAGGGATTCAGAGGCTCAGGAGAGGGATTCAGAGGCTTTAGAGAGTGATGCAGAGGCTGAGCATAGTGTTGCAGAGGCTCAAGAGAGGGATGCAGAGGCTGAAGAGAGTTATGCAGACACTTAAGAGAATTATGCAGAGGCTCAAGAGAGTGATGCAGAGGTTTATGATAGTGATGCAGAGGATCATGAGAGGGATGCAGAGGCTTAAGGGAGTGATGCAATGGCTCAGGAGAGGGATGCAGAGGCTCAAGAGAGGGATGCAGGAGTTGAAGAGAGGGATGCAGAGGCTCAAGAGAGGGATGCAGAGGCTTAAGAAAGTGTTGCAGCGGCTTAAAAGAGGGATAAAGAGCCTTAAGAGGGTGATGCAGAGGCTCGAGAGAGTGATGCAGTGGCTCAAGAGAGGGATGCAGGGGCTCAAGAGAGTGATTCAGAGGCTTACGAAAGTGATGCAGAGGCTAAAGTGAGTGATGCAGAGGCTTACGAGAGGGATTCAGAGGCTCAGGAGAGGGATTCAGAGACTCAAGAGAGTTATGCAGAGGATCAAGAGAGTGATGCAGAGGCTTACGAGAGGGATGCAGAGGGTGAAGAGAGTGATGCAGAGGCCTATGAGAGAGGAGCAGTGCTGAAGAGAGTGATGCAGAAGCTCAGGAGAGTGATGCAGAGGCTAAAGAGAGTGATGCAGAGGCTTAAGAGAGTGCTGCAGAGGCTTAAGAGAGGGGTGCAGAGGCTCAAGAGAGTGATGCAGAGGCTCAGGAGAGTGATGCAGATGCTTAAGCGAATGATGCAGAGGCTCAAGACAGGGATGCAGAGGCTGAAGAGAGTGATGCATAGGCTTAGGTGAGTGATGCAGAGGCTTAGGAGAGGGTTGCAGAGGCTCCAGAGAGTGATGCAGAGGCTTAAGAGAGGGATGCAGAGGTTCAAGAGAATGATGCAGAGGCTCAAGAGAATGCTGCAGAGGTTCAAGAGAGGGATGCTGAGGCTCCAGAGAGGGATGCAGAGGCTCCAGAGAGTGATGTAGAGGCTCAAGAGAGTGATGCAGAGGCTCAAGAGAGTGAAGCAGAGGATCATGAGAGTGATGCAGAGGTTCAAGAGAGTGATGCAGAGGATCAAGAGAGGAAAGCATAGGCTTAAGAGAGTGATGCAGAGGCCGAAGAGAGTGATGCAGAGAGGGATGCAGAGGCTCAAGAGAGTGATGCAGACGATAAAGAGAGTGATGCAGAGGCTCAAGAGAGTGATGCAGAGGATCAAGAGAGGGAAGCAGAGGCTTAAGAGAGTTATGCAAAGGCTGAAAAGAGTGATGCAGAGGCTCTAGAGAGGGATGCAGAGGCTCAAGAGAGGGATGCAGAAGCTCAAGAGAGGGATGCAGAGGCTCAAGTGAGGGATGCAGATGCACAAGAGAAGGATGCAGAAGCTCTTGAGAGTGATGCAGAGGCTCAACAGAGGGATGCAGAGGCTTAAGAGAGTGATGCAAAGGCTCAAGAGAGGGATGCAGAGGCTCATCAGAGGGATGCAGAGGCTCATGAGAGGGATGCAGGAGTTCAAGAGAGGATTCAGAGGCTCAAGAGAGTGATTCAGAGGCTTACGAGAGTGATGCAGAGGCTTAAGAGAGGGATGCAGAGGCTCAAGAGAGGGATGCAGAGGCTCAAGAGAGGGATTCAGGGGCTCAAGAGAGGGACGCAAAGGCTCAAGTGAGGGATGCAGAGGCACAAGAGAGGGATGCAGATGCTCTTAAGAGTGACGCAGAATCTCAAGAGAGGAATGCAGAGGCTTAAGAGAGTGATGCAAAGGCTCAGGAGACGGATGCAAAGGCTCATGAGAGGGATTCACGAGTTGAAGAGAGTGATGCAGACGCTCAAAAAAGGGATGCAGAGGCTTAAGAAAGTGATGCAGAGGCTCAAAAAAGGGATGCAGAGGCTTAAGAGGGTGATGCAGAGGCTCAAGAGAGTGATGCAGAGGCTCAAGAAAGGGATGCAGAGGCTGAAGAGAGGGATGCAGAGGATCAAGAGAGTGATGCAGAGGGTCAAGAGAGTGATGCAGAGGCTGAAGAGAGAGATGCAGAGGCTTAAGAGAGTGATGCAGAGGCTCATGAGAGCGATGCAGAGGCTCAAGAGAATTATGTAGAGGTTTAAGAGAGGGATGCAGAGGCTCAAGAGAATGATGTAGAGGCTCATGAGAGTGATGCAGAGGCTTGAGAGAGTGATGCAGAGGCTCAAGAGAGGGATTCAGAGGCTCAGGAGAGGGATTCAGAGGCTTTAGAGAGTGATGCAGAGGCTGAGCATAGTGTTGCAGAGGCTCAAGAGAGGGATGCATAGGCTGAAGAGAGTTATGCAGACACTTAAGAGAGTTATGCAGAGGCTCAAGAGAGTGATGCAGAGGTTTATGATAGTGATGCAGAGGATCATGAGAGGGATGCAGAGGCTTAAGGGAGTGATGCAATGGCTCAGGAGAGGGATGCAGAAGCTCCAGAGAGGGATGCAGAGGCTCAAGAAAGGGATGCAGAGGCTCAAAAAAGGGATGCAGAGGCTTAAAAGGGTGATGCAGAGGCTCAAGAGAGTGATGCAGAGGCTCAAGAGAGGGATGCAGAAGCTCCAGAGAGGGATGCAGATGCTCAAGAGAGGGATGCAGAAGCTCAAGAGAGTGATGCAGAGGATCAAGAGAGGGAATCAGAGGCTTAAGAGAGTGATGCAGAAGCTGAAGAGAGTGCTGCAGAGGTTCAAGAGAGGGATGCTGAGGCTCCAGAGAGGGATGCAGAGGCTCAAGAGAGTGACGCAGAGGCTGAAGAGAGAGATGCAGAGGCATAAGAGAGTGATGAAGAGGCTCAACAGAGTAATACAGAGGCTCAAGAGAGTGATGTAGAGGCTCAAGAGAGTGATGCAGAGTCTCAAGAGAGTGAAGCAAAGGATCATGAGAGTGATGCAGAGGCTTGATAGAGGGATGCAGAGGCTCAAGAGAGGGATGCAGAGGCTCAAGAGAGGAAAGCAGAGGCTCAAGAGAGGGATCCAGAAGCTCAAGAGAGGGATGCAGAGGCTCAAGTGAGGGATGCAGATGCACAAGAGAAGGATGCAGAAGCTCTTGAGAGTGATGCAGAGGCTCAACAGAGGGATGCAGAGGCTTAAGAGAGTGATGCAAAGGCTCAAGAGAGGGATGCAGAGGCTCATGAGAGGGATGCAGGAGATCAAGAGAGGATTCAGAGGCTCAAGAGAGTGATTCAGAGGCTTACGAGAGTGATGCAGAGGCTTAAGAGAGGGATGCAGAGGCTCAAGAGAGGGATGCAGAGGCTCAAGAGAGGGATGCAGGGGCTCAAGAGAGGGACGCAAAGGCTCAAGTGAGGGATGCAGAGGCACAGGAGAGGGATGCAGATGCTCTTAAGAGTGACGCAGAATCTCAAGAGAGGAATGCAGAGGCTTAAGAGAGTGATGCAAAGGCTCAGGAGAGGGATGCAAAGGCTCATGAGAGGGATTCACGAGTTCAAGAGAGTGATGCAGACGCTCAAGAAAGGGATGCAGAGGCTCAAAAAAGGGATGCAGAGGCTTAAAAGGGGGATGCAGAGTCTCAAGAGAGTGATGCAGAGGCTCAATAGAGGGATGTAGAAGCTCCAGAGAGGGATGCAGAGGCTCAAGAGAGTGATGCAGAGGATCAAGAGAGGGAATCAGAGGCTTAAGAGAGTGATGCAGAAGCTGAAGAGAGGGATGCAGAGGTTCAAGAGAATGATGCAGAGGCTCAAGAGAGTGCTGCGGAGATTCAAGAGAGGGATGCTGAGGCTCCAGAGAGGGATGCAGAGGCTCAAGAGAGTGATGCAGAGGCTGAAGAGAGAGATGCAGAGGCATAAGAGAGTGATAAAGAGGCTCAACAGAGTAATACAGAGGCTCAAGAGAGTGATGTAGAGGCTCAAGAAAGTGATGCAGAGTCTCAAGAGAGTAAAGCAAAGGATCATGAGAGTGATGCAGAGGTTCAAGAGAGTGATGCAGAGGATCAAGAGAGGGAAGCAGAGGCTTAAGAGAGTGATGCAGAGGCCGAAGAGAGTGATGCAGAGAGGGATGCAGAGGCTCAAGAGAGTGATGCAGACGATAAAGAGAGAGTGATGCAGAGGCTCAAGAGAGTGATGCAGAGGATCAAGAGAGGGAAGCAGAGGCTTAAAAGAGTTATGCAAAGGCTGAAGAGAGTGGTGCAGAGGCTGTAGAGAGTGATGCAGAGGCTTAAGAGAACGATTCAGAGGCTTACGAGAGAGATGCAGAGGCTTAAGAGAGTGAGGTAGAGGCTAAGGAGAGGGATGCAGAGGCCCAAGAGAGTGATGCAGAGGCTTAAAAGGGTGATGCAGAGGCTGAAAAGAGTGATGCAGAGGCTCAAGAGAGGGATGCAGGGGCTCAAGAGTGTGATGCAGAGGCTCAAGAGAGTGATTCAGAGGCTTAAGAGCGTGATGCAGAAGCTTAAGAGAGTGATGCAGAAGCTTGAGAGAGGGATGCAGAGGCTCAAGAGAGGGATGCAGAGGCTCAAGAGAGGTATGCAGAAGCTCAAGAGAGGGATGCAGAGGGTCAAGTGAGGGATGCAGATGCACAAGAGAGGGATGCATAGGCTTAAGAGAGTGATGCAAAGGCTCGTGAGAGGGATGCAGAGGCTCAAGAGAGTGATTCCGAGGCTTACGAGAGTGATGCAGAGGCATAAGAGAGTGATGCAGAGGCTTAAGAGAGGGATGCAGAGGCTCAAGAGAGGGATGCAGAGGATCAAGAGAGGGATGCAGGGGCTCAAGAGAGGGATGCAAAGGCTCAAGTGAGGGATGCAGAGGCACAAGAGAGGGATGCAGATGCTCTTAAGAGTGACGCAGAATCTCAAGAGAGGAATGCAGAGGCTTAAGAGAGTGATGCAAAGGCTCAGGAGAGGGATGCAAAGGCTCATGAGAGGGATTCACGAGTTCAAGAGAGTGATGCAGACGCTCAAAAAAGGGATGCAGAGGCTTAAGAAAGTGATGCAGAGGCTCAAAAAAGGGATGCAGAGGCTTAAGAGGGTGATGCAGAGGCTCAAGAGAGAGATGCAGAGGCTCAAGAAAATGATGCAGAGGCTCAAGAGAGGGATGCAGAGGCTCAAGAGAGTGATGCAGAGGGTCAAGAGAGTGCTGCAGAGGCTGAAGAGAGCGATGCAGAGGCTTAAGAGAGTGATGCAGAGGCTCATGAGAGCGATGCAGAGGCTCAAGAGAATGATGTAGAGGCTTAAGAGAGGGATGCAGAGGCTCAAGAGAATGATGTAGAGGCTCATGAGAGTGATGCAGAGGCTTGAGAGAGTGATGCAGAGGCTCAAGAGAGGGATTCAGAGGCTTTAGAGAGTGATGCAGAGGCTGAGCATAGTGTTGCAGAGGCTCAAGTGAGGGATGCAGAGGCTGAAGAGAGTTATGCAGACACTTAAGAGAGTTATGCAGAGGCTCAAGAGAGTGATGCAGAGGTTTATGAGAGTGATGCAGAGGATCATTAGAGGGATGCAGAGGCTTAGGGGAGTGATGCAAAGGCTCAGGAGAGGGATGCAGAGGCTCAAGAGAGGGATGCAGGAGTTGAAGAGAGGGATGCAGAGGCTCAAGAGAGGGATGCAGAGGCTTAAGAAAGTGTTGCAGCGGCTTAAAAGAGGGATAAAGAGCCTTAAGAGGGTGATGCAGAGGCTCAAGGGAGTGATGCAGTGGCTCAAGAGAGGGATGCAGGGGCTCAAGAGAGTGATTCAGAGGCTTACGAAAGTGATGCAGAGGCTAAAGTGAGTGATGCAGAGGCTTACGAGAGGGATTCAGAGGCTTACGAAAGTGATGCAGAGGCTAAAGTGAGTGATGCAGAGGCTCAAGAGAGGGATGCAGAGGCTCAAGAGTGATGCAGAGACTCAAGAGAGTTATGCAGAGGATCAAAAGAATGATGAAGAGGCTTACGAGAGGGATGCAGAGGCTGAAGAGAGTGATGCAGAGGCCTATGAGAGAGGAGCAGAGGCTGAAGAGAGTGATGCAGAGGCTGAAGAGAGTGTTGCAGAGGCTCAAGAGAGGGATGCAGAGGCTCAAGAGAGTTATGCAGAGGCTCATGCGAGTGATGTAGAGGATCAAGAGAGGGATGCAGGGGCGTAAGAGAGTGATGCAGACGCTGAAGAGAGAGTTGCACAGGCTTAAGAGAGTGATGCAGAGGCTCAGGAGAGAGATGCAGAGGCTAAAGAGAGTGATGCAGAGGCTTAAGAGAGTGATGCAAAGGCTCAAGAGAGTGATGCAGAGGCTAAAGAGAGTGATGCAGAGGCTCACGAGAGTGATGCAGAGGCTCAAGAGAGTGATGCAGAGGCTCAAGAGAGTGATGCAGAGGCCCACGAGAGCGATGCAGAGGCTAAAGTGAGTAATGCAGAGGCTCAAGAGAGTGTTACAGAGGCTTAGGAGAACGATGCAGAAGCTCAAGAAAAGGATGCAGAGGTTGAAGAGAGTGATGCAGAGGCTCAGGAGAGGGATGCAGAGGCTCAAGAGAGTGATTCAGAGGCTCAATAGAGTGATGAAGAGGCTCGAGAGAGTGATGTAGAGGATCAAGAGAGTGATGCAGAGGCTCAAGAGAGTGATGCAGAGGATCAAGAGAAGGAAGCAGAGGCTTAAGAGAGTGATGCAGAGGCTCAAGAGAGTGATGCAGAGGCTCAAGAGAGTGATGCAGAGGCTCAAGAGAGTGATGCAGAGGCTCAAGAGAGTGATGCAGAGGCTCAAGAGAGTGATGCAGAGGCTCATGAGAGTGATGCAGAGGTTCAAGAGCATGATATAGCGGCTTAAGAGAGGGATGTAGAGGCTCAAGAGAATGATGCAGAAGCTCAAGAGAGTGATGCAGAGGATGAAGAGAGGGATGCAGAGGCTTAGGAGAGTGATGCAGAGGCTCAAGAGAGTGATTCAGAGGCTCAATAGAGTGATGCAGAGGATTGAGAGAGTGATGTAGAGGATCAAGAGAGTGATGCAGAGGCTCAAGAGAGTGATGCAGAGGATCAAGAGAAGGAAGCAGAGGCTTAATTGAGTGATGCAGAGGCTCAAGAGAGTGATGCAGAGGCTCGAGAGAGTGATGCAGAGGCCCACGAGAGCGATGCAGAGGCTAAAGTGAGTAATGCAGAGGCTCAAGAGAGTGTTACAGAGGCTTAGGAGAATGATGCAGAAGCTCAAGAGACGGATGCAGAGGCTGAAGAGAGTGATGCAGAGGCTCAAGAGAGGGGTGCAGAGGCCTAAGTGAGTGATGCAAAGGCTTATGAATCGGATGCAGAGGCTCAAGAGAGCGATGCAGATGCTCCCGAGAGGGATGCAGACGCTCATAAGAGGGATTCAGAGGCTCAAGAGAGGGATTCAGATACTCAAGAGAGTTATGCTGAGGCTCAAGAGTGGGATGCAGAGGCTCAAGAGAGTGATGCAGTGACTCAAAAGAATTATGCAGAGGCTCAAGAGAGGGATGCAGAGGCTTACGAGAGTGATGCAGAGGCTTAAGAGAGTGATTCAGAGTCATACGAAAGGGGTGCAGAGGCTCAAGAGAGTGATACAGAGGCTCAAGAGAGTGTTGCAGAGGCTCAAGAGAGGGATGCAGAAGCTCAAGAGAGTGATGCAGAGGCTCAAGAGAGTTATTCAGAGGCTCAAGCGAGTGATGCAGAGGCTTACGAAAATGATGCAGAGGATCAAGAAAGGGATGCAGAGGCTTCAGAGATTGATGCAGACGCTGAAGAGAGTGATGCAGAGGCTCAAGAGAGCTATGCAGAGGCTCAAGAGAGTGATGCAGAGGCTCAAGAGAGTGATGCAAAGGCTCAAGAGAGTGATGCAGAGGCTCAAGAGAGTGATAGGAGAATGATGCAGAGGCTCAAGAGACGGATGCAGAGGCTGAAGAGAGTGATGCAGAGGCTCAAGAGAGGGGTGCAGAGGCTTAAGTGAGTGATGCAAAGGCTTATGAGAGGGATGCATAGGCTCAAGAGAGGGATGCAGAGGCTTACGAGAGTGATGCAGAGGCTTAAGAGAGTGATTCAGAGTCTTACGAAAGGGGTGCAGAGGCTGAAGAGAGTGATGCAGCTTCTGAAGAGAGTGTTGCAGAGGCTCAAGAGAGGGATGCAGAGGCTCAAGAGAGTGATGCAGAGGCAAAAGAGAATTATTCACAGGCTCAAGCGAGTGATGCAGAGGCAAAAGAGAGTTATTCAGAGGCTCAAGCGAGTGATGCAGAGGCTTACGAAAATGATGCAGAGGATCAAGAGAGGGATGCAGAGGCTTCAGAGATTGATGCAGACGCTGAAGAGAGTGATGCAGAGGCTCAAGAGAGTGATGCAAAGGCTTAAGAGAGGGATGCAGAGGCTTAAGAGAGTGATGCAGAGGCTCAAGAGATTGATTCAGAGGCTCAATAGAGTGATGCAGAGGCTCGAGAGAGTGATGTAGAGGATCAAGAGAGTGATGCAGAGGCTCAAGAGAGTGATGCAGAGGATCAAGAGAAGGAAGCAGAGGCTTAAGAGAGTGATGCAGAGGCTCAAGAGAGTGATGCAGAGGCTCAAGAGAGTGATGCAGAGGCTCACGAGAGTGATGCAGAGGCTCAAGAGAGTGATGCAGAGGCTCAAGAGAGTGATGCAGAGGTTCAAGAGCATGATATAGCGGCTTAAGAGAGGGATGTAGAGGCTCAAGAGAATGATGCAGAAGCTCAAGAGAGTGATGCAGAGGATGAAGAGAGGGATGCAGAGGCTTAGGAGAGTGATGCAGAGGCTCAAGAGAGTGATTCAGAGGCTCAATAGAGTGATGCAGAGGATGAAGAGAGGGATGCAGAGGCTTAGGAGAGTGATGCAGAGGCTCAATAGAGTGATGCAGAGGCTCGAGAGAGTGATGTAGAGGATCAAGAGAGTGATGCAGAGGCTCAAGAGAGTGATGCAGAGGATCAAGAGAAGGAAGCAGAGGCTTAAGAGAGTGATGCAGAGGCTCAAGAGAGTGATGCAGAGGCTCATGAGAGTGATGCAGAGGCTCAAGAGAGTGATGCAGAGGCTCAAGGAGAGTGATGCAGAGGCCCACGAGAGCGATGCAGAGGCTAAAGTGAGTAATGCAGAGGCTCAAGAGAGTGTTACAGAGGCTTAGGAGAATGATGCAGAAGCTCAAGAGACGGATGCAGAGGCTGAAGAGAGTGATGCAGAGGCTCAAGAGAGGGGTGCAGAGGCTTAAGTGAGTGATGCAAAGGCTTATGAGTGGGATGCAGAGGCTCAAGAGAGGGATGCAGATGCTCCCGAGAGGGATGCAGACGCTCATAAGAGGGATTCAGAGGCTCAAGAGAGGGATTCGGATACTCAAGAGAGTTATGCTGAGGCTCAAGAGTGGGATGCAGAGGCTCAAGAGAGTGATGCAGTGACTCAAGAGAATTATGCAGAGGCTCAAGAGAGGGATGCAGAGGCTTACGAGAGTGATGCAGTGGCTAAAGAGAGTGATTCAGAGTCATACGAAAGGGGTGCAGAGGCTCAAGAAAGTGATGCAGAGGCTGAAGAGAGTGTTGCAGAGGCTCAAGAGAGGGATGCAGAGGCTCAAGAGAGTGATGCAGAGGCTCAAGAGAGTTATTCAGAGGCTCAAGCGAGTGATGCAGAGGCTTACGAAAATGATGCAGAGGATCAAGAAACGGATGCAGAGGCTTCAGTGATTGATGCAGACGCTGAAGAGAGTGATGCAGAGGCTCAAGAGAGCTATGCAGAGGCTCAAGAGAGTGATGCAGAGGCTCAAGAGAGTGATGCAGAGGCTCAAGAGAGTGATGCAGAGGCCCACGAGAGCAATGCAGAGGCTAAAGTGAGTAATGCAGAGGCTCAAGAGAGTGTTACAGAGGCTTAGGAGAATGATGCAGAGGCTCAAGAGAGGGGTGCAGAGTTAAGTGAGCGATGCAAAGGCTTATGAGAGGGATGCAAAGGCTCAAGAGAGGGATGCAGAGGCTTACGAGAGTGATGCAGAGGCTTAAGAGAGTGATTCAGAGTCTTACGAAAGGGGTGCAGAGGCTGAAGAGAGTGATGCAGAGTCTGAAGAGAGTGTTGCAGAGGCTCAAGAGAGGGATGCAGAGGCTCAAGAGAGTGATGCAGTCTCAAGAGAGTTATTCAGAGGCTCAAGCGAGTGATGCAGAGGCTTACGAAAATGATGCAGAGGATCAAGAGAGGGATGCAGAGGCTTCAGAGATTGATGCAGACTCTGAAGAGAGTGATGCAGAGGCTCAAGAGAGTGATGCAAAGGCTCAAGAGAGCGATGCATAGGCTGAAGAGAGTGATGCAGAGGCTCACGAGAATGATGCAGAGGCCCAAAAAAAGTGATGCAGAGGCTCAAGAGAGTGATGCAGAGGCCCAAGAGAGTGTTGCAGAGGCTCAAGAGAGGGATGCAGAGGCTCAGGAGATTGATTCAGAGGCTTACGAGAGTGATGCAGAGGCTTAAGTGAGTAATGAAAAGGCTTATGAGAGGGATGCAGAGGCTCAAGAGAGGGATGCAGATGCTCTAGAGAGGGATGCAGATGCTCCAGAGAGGGATGCAGATGTAACAAACTAGGCTGTTGTAAGAATTATCCAGAGTGGTTTATCGACAAAAGAGAATGGGAAGCTGAGCCCGCGTGGTGACCTGGGGACCTGACCCCCACTGGAATTCGCGGTGGAAATAAACAACGCTTTGTTCATAGCTGCGTATAATGAATCATCCTATAGTATTCAGTAATTTAGAGAAATTAGCCTTTATTCATTTTGTATTAAAATTGTATTGTATAATAGTACTGGATACAATATCAAGAGTATTCTAATTATTGAGTTTAAGTCACCATCAGTGACGTCACGAATCAGATCTAACTTGTAAGGCGGAGTGACCGGCGGTCATAGGTCATCAAGGTTGACATGTCTACTATTTCTCAAAGTTCAACTAACCATTTTGGGGATCGAGAACAGCTCTGCCGTAGATGTTTGTGTAATTTAATTTCGGTAAAATAATTCAACCAGTCTGGATCAATTAAGTACAACAGGTTAATTGTTATAACTTAATCTTGCTAAAGTAACTGGGTAAGCGATGCGGAACAATACAATGTTCTAGTCTGGGCTAGATCAGACGAGGACACATCAGTGTGGAAACGGGAGCAGCTGGGATAAGAGGTCAAACATCTTACCTCTCCCCGAGACCAGCCCAACATCTGTAGCTGGTAAAACATAGAGGTATAGTTGCTATGGTTATGTATATAAATAGTCTCATTTGCCACTCAGGTCAAGTAGGGAGTGTTAAAGTGACAGGGAGTGAACATATTTAGATTTTGCTTTAGTTTTTCTTTGAATAAATTAAATTTGTTAATATTTTGTATTTTATTATTTCCATGTGTTTTATGTGTAAACTTGTCCTGGTCACGTGGTCCACACGAGGTAAAGTTGGATTGGGCGCCGATTCTAACATCGAATCATTCCCGTGTAATTAATTCCACACTCAAGTTTCCGAGGTTATAAACTACTAGTGGGGATCAAGCCCCAAGGTTGATTAATTAGCGTGATCGATCCAGACCTCGATCATTGCTCTGTGTTGCTGGTCTGGTGGTGGCAGCGTAGAGGCGACTCTAGGATTTTGCTCAGAGCCTAGGTCACGTCATACTGGGTGTAGAATCCTAAGTCGGTCAATCGTCTTAGGACCACGTGGCGTGGAGTTGGCTTTGGTAATAGTTTTGGAGTCCCTTGGTAGAGAATAAAAAGTAAGAATACGGGTAGAGAGGGAGTAGAAGATAAGAGAAGTAGAGAGAGAGGAACCCAACCCGTGTTACAATGGTGCACAGCGGTGGTTTCAACAATTTTGTTTGAAATTGTTGAAAGGCTCACGCGTCTAGCCGTTCGAACACGTGCGCGGATGCTAAGGAGACAGCCGCGGGCCAGGATTAGCAGTGCGCCCCACAACAGTGCGTTTGAGTGGGGATTGGCGAATCTTGGGTCATGCGAGCTGATATGATTAAGGTTTAGTTAGTAAGATTAGGCTGTTAAAATAGATTTATTGAAAAGGAGACCGCTCCGAGTTGATTGGACTGGGTACCATACTCGACCCATTGCAATTAATTCGGAGGTGTTGGGAGCCGCCATACTCTCAACAGCAGTTCCTTGAGGGCTGTCGGGGGCGGATATATCTGTGGGACGCCAGTAGATAGTCCGAGGGCGTTATTAGACGACCCAAAACGCTAGGAAAAACGTAATCCGTGAAGGGCGTTGCGGCCTCCGAGGGACGGACTAGTAACCTACCTAGCAGCGATTCAACAACTAAGTGATCGCACACTTAGTGGAGGTTGAGTCGTCCCTAGTCATAATTGTTGCTGAAAGCTGCGTGTCGCTCTGTTGGAACCTAGATGGTGTGGCCTCTAGGCTAGGTGTGGTACGGCGAGCCGGTAGGAACAATTATAAGATTAAGTCGAGTGCATTTTTGAATTAAGTATACTTCAATTTATAAAGTAATTTCCGTTTATTTTCGTTGTTCTAGAGATTAATTTTTTTTTCCTTACATTCAATCCCCGGTTAAAAAATTTTTTTTATCAAAGTGTTTAGCATTTTCTTTTATATTAGGCTAAGTGCGTACATTAAGTTTTGCTATTCCCTGTTGTATTAGTCTAAGTCAGAGGTGTTGTTGCTAGAGTGTTGTTAATCCTCTGGACTTAGGGCTATATGTCGGTCACGATAGGTAAGTGAAGGAGTTTAAGGGATAGTAAGTTGCCTGTAAATGCTTAATAGAGTCCGTGGAATATTTCTAAGTATTTTGGGATAAGTTTTCGGCTAAGTCAATGTCGGAAAGTCGTTAACTGTAATTAATTTGTATTCGTGGGTCACGTGTATGATCTGGGTATCATTAGGATTCCCCAGTCGATGCGAGTGATATTTTCTAGTTTTTACCAGTAAGACGGTAAAATTGTGTTTGTAGACTTAGAGCTCTGTTTTCAGTAGAAACGTAGGTGGAAAATTTTCTAAGTCCAGCTTGGGCTAGAATCTGACTTTTTGGCGGAAATTCTAATTTTCAGGTTTCGTGTATATCCTAGGGTCAGTATTACTCTCTAGTGCGCGCAAGGGACGTAATTCTGTTCGTAAAACATTAAACAGTGATAATTACATTTTTGCCGAATTTAGTTATTTTTCGAGAAAATCGTGTTGTAATTTTGTCAGAGTCCATTTGAGGTGAAAATCTCGGATTTTGACGAAAATTCGAATTAGTGAGTGTTGAAACCGCCCGAAGTGTCAGTATTGTTCTGCATACAACGTCAGTAGTAAATAATAACGTATTTATATCTGGGAACGAGAAACCCAAATTGTTGTGAATTAAAGGAGTTTTGTGATATTTGGGGTGATAGAAATTTTTTCCCTCGGAGTCAGAAAAATTGGCAGAGTCCAGCAATTTAGTAAAAACGCAGTTTTTGATAAAAATTCAATTTTTGGTAAGCATATATAGGTCCTGGGTGTCTATATTAATCGCTAGAGCGGTTTATTAACGTAAAACTAGTTATTTTCCTTCAGAACAAAAATTTTGATTTTTCAGCGTTTAAGCGAAAAAGCGCGGGACTTAGTTTTTCAGCGCAGCTGGTCCCGCTCCACCAGTCATCAGTAGCCACGCTGCTCACTTCAAGCGCGTTTAGTATTCAAGTACAGTAAATATTCTTTATTACTCCATCACGAGTGCTGCGCGTTAGTTGCGTTATCATTTAAATTGTTTTATATAAATTAGATTCTTTAATTTGTTTAACGTAAAGGACTTAGGTTTCAGCAATAGAACTGCGGGATATTTCACGGTCAGACACGAGTGCGGGGCAGACACTCATTCATTGGATTCACTTCAGCGATTCTCTCGATAAATCATTGTATTTCCTATTTTGGGAATTTAGTAGTTTTCTCTTAGAATAGAGTTGTGATTTTTTTTATTTGTGTAAGATCACGGTTGTAGTGAGTCCGGGTCGAGGGTGTACTAAAGGGTAGTTTAGAAGAGACGTGGCACACCAGGAATCACAGAAAATGTTTAACCCAGATAATGACCAGTCAGTAGGGACCAGTGGGAATGGGAGTGTAGAGGATAGCACCTCTTCCGACACCACTGGGGACCGCTCAGGTAGCTCAACTGGCACCACAGGTGGGGTCAGTGGGACTGAAGCGACGAGTTCACGGGTTCTGCATGGGACTCGGCAGTCGAGGGTATCTTTCCATCCCAGTAGCGATACTATTATTGACATGAGTGGGGAGTCTTGCGAGGAGTCGTCCCATGAGTGGGGAGAGCCGTCTTGGGTTCCCCCACAAATAACATCGACGCCATGCCAACAGGGCAGACAGGGAGCCTCAGTTAGTATGGCTGGACGTCCCACTTCGCTCGGTAGAGAACAGCAACCCGTTCAACGGGAACATGAACAACCACACCAACAGCAGGAACTACCCAACATAACACCAATACCACAACACCTAGGTACACCTCATCCGTCACTACAACCACCCCAACCCCACCACCCATACCAACCCCATCCTCAATTCCCATACCAACCCCATCCTCAGTTCCCATACCAACCCTTCCCCCAACCCCAGGCCACTCCATACCCATTCCAACCCCAGGCCACCCCATACCCATACCCGTTCCAACCCCAGGCCACTCCATACCCATTCCAACCCCAGGCCACCCCATACCCATACCCATACCCATTCCAACCCCAGGCCACCCCATACCCATTCCAACCCCAGGCCACCCCATACCCACCCCAACCTCAATCCACACCCCAACCCGAGGCCACCCACACCATACCTCAGCCCAAACCCCAACCTCAACCCAGTTCCCAACCCCAGGACCCACCCACTGCCAGTAGCTCCGCGTCATATACAGAGGGACTTGTGAGTCTGATTCCCAGGTTGACTCTGCCGACACTCAGAGGTAGGGAGTTGCCGCTTATTAAGGTGGAACGCAACCGCCAGGTGGAAGACTGGCTTTGTGAAATTGGTTCGATGCTGGAAGCTGTCCCAGAGGATAGATCGAAAATTGCTCTCGCTATGGGGGCTTGCGTGGACGTAGCCGGTCCACTGGCGGGATTTACAGAGTTTCAGCACCTGACATCTTGGCCTCAGTTTGTCCAAGCGATTAGGGACAGATTCAAAGACAAGGTTTTAGAGGATGAGGCGTACTTTTATCTCGAGTCACTTAAGAGGGATGACCGAAGCACTGTCAAGGATTTCGGGTCAATATTAAAGAGAAGGGTTGACGACCTCACTAAGGAACTGGGGTTCGATTCGAGTCAGGCAGAGCAATTCGCTAAAGAGTTGTTCTGCAAAACGTTACCTTCTGATATGGGGCCATTGTTCCTTGCGGGGAGAGCGGATGCGAGTTATAAAGACCTAGCCCAACAGGCCGCCACAGCCCTAGACAGGCAGACGCGCGCAGGGACATCGGGCACTCAGTTGTCGCCATACGTAGAGGCGGTAAGTAAAGGCGAGGGAGCCAAGCCGAGTCACTGTGGCGCGGTTTCATCAGGCAGGAAGCAGCCCTGCTTCCTGCAGGGCTGTATACATATACAGAGGGACTGTAAAGTCACTATTACGAGAGCATGAAAGCAGTGTCCTAGTGATGGTAGGCCTACTTTTGAGGTGAAAGTGGAAGGTGTGAGATTGACAGCATTTGTTGATACAGGAAGCCAGGCAACGGTAATTAAAAAGTCAGCCTTCAGCAATTTTAAGTATGCACGTCTTCAACGTTGCGCAAAGACATTAACAACAGTCAATGGGGAAAAGATTGAGATCGTAGGTCAAGGTACTGTTAATTTTGAGATTGTTGGGGAATTGCAGCCTCACACATGTACGATCGTAGAGAACCTTGATTTTCCTGGTCACATCTTAATGGGAACTGATTTTCTGTCGCGATTTGATTATTCCTTGTCTGCTCAAAAAGGGGCTAGGAACTGCAGGTTGCGGTTGGGACAGACTTCCTACCCAGTGGAGATGATCGACCATCCCCCAGTTCTAGCTTCAATTAAGAGGAAGCTGAAATATAATGCGCACTATCCAAAATTGATTTTTAAGTCTCTTCCAGACACAGTTAAGAGGTCATGCGCATTGCATGCATTGACCAAACAGAGTTGCCCACCACATTCTGTTAAATTTATTAAAGTAGCCGTGGGACGTCACATCCAACCAGGTACCACCCTTCAGGTGGCTGGGAGATGTGATAGTTTATTAATTCCTCATCACTTAGTTGTAGTGCTCGATAAAGGTGCACTCATTCCAGTTGTCAATCTTTCACATAAGACTTTTCGCTTCAGGGCAGGTGATAGGGTATCTCAGGGAACCATGGTGGAGGACACAGAAATCTTTCACCATGAGTCAGCTGAGACGCCAGCCGTCACTGCACAATGTAGTGCACTGAATATGTTGAACACTAAAACACCATCCAAAGTACAATACGAGACGAGAAATGTTGCACAGAATGTAGAGGAAGTGGAAAAATTAATTTCAGCACTTGATTTGCAACATGTTGCACAGGCAGATAGGAAGGCACTGAGAGGAGTTTTACGAAAATTCCCGAAATTGTTTGCGACAGAGGATGACCAGATTGGTCTCCTTGATAAGATCGAGCACACCATTCCAACTGGTGACCATTTGCCTGTGTACACAAGACAGTGGAGGTTGCCGGAACAGGCAAAGAACATTATCAGGGAGGAGTGCCAGAAAATGTTGAGACAGGGCGTGATAGAGCCTAGTACGTCACCATGGCTCTCTCCTGTTGTGCTAGTTCGGAAACCGGACAGTAGTTATCGTTTCTGTGTTGACTACCGGAAGGTGAACGAATTAACTAAGGGTGATGTGTATCCGTTGCCCCGAATACAGGAGATAATAGATCAATTTGGTGCTGCTAAGTATTTCTCAACTCTTGACGCAAAATCGGCGTATTGGGCGATTCCGGTGGCAGAACAGGATAGGGAAAAAACAGCATTCTCGGATGGTAGGCACACTTATCAATTCCGTAGGATGCCGTTTGGTTTGAAGACAGCGCCTTCGTCGTTTCAGAGGGCCATCAACTTTATCCTTAGTCCGGTACTGGGTAGGCATTCTTTAGCGTACCTGGATGATGTTGTGATATATTCCAGGACGTTTGAGGAACACCTACAGGACTTGACTGAGACTTTGAAGTTGTTAGATCAGGCAGGTTTCAGGCTGAATGTTCAGAAGTGCACCCTGGCGGCTCAGAAATTCAAATTTCTGGGGTTCCAGGTGTGCCCAGACGGTATCCGACCTGACCCAGATTCTTGCCGCGCCATTGCTGACATGCCTACTCCAAGGACAGCAAAGGACGTGCGTAGGTTTTTGGGGGCGGCCGGATATTTTCGTCGTCACATTGAAGGTTTCGCTGGCATTTCAGCACCCCTGACTGATCTGACAAAGAAAAATGCGAAGTTTGTGTGGAAATCAGAACATGACGAGGCCTATCGCAAACTGAAAGACCAACTAATCACGACACCGGTATTGGCTATTCCTGATTTTGAGAAAGAGTGGGAAGTGCACACTGACGCCAGCGGTATTGCTATTGGCGGGTGCTTAATTCAGCGAGACGCAGATAATTTACCCCATCCAGTAGCCTATTTCAGTAGGAAGGTCAAAGGACCTGAAGTTCGTTATTCAGCTACGGATCGGGAGGCACTGGCAGTAGTAGAATCAGTTAGGTATTTCGAGCCTTACCTATTTCAGCGGCATTTTGTAATCTACACAGACCATCGAGCATTAACACACATATTTAAAAAGCGAACGAAATGCCCACGAATGTCACGCTGGTCTCACGAACTTTCGGCCCACTCATTCCAGATCTTGTACAAGCCTGGTCCAGCACATGTTGTGCCAGATACGCTAAGTAGAAATATAGCGGCAGTACAGATTAATGAAAACATTGAAACCATTCCATCAGATAAAATGAGAGAATACCAGATGAGCGAGCCTAGATGGAAAGAGATTATTGAGTATTTAGAGGGAGGAAAATACCCCAAAAAGAAAAAGAATTTACCTATACATGATTTTGAAATGAAACAGGGCGTCCTGTATTATGTTAATAGCCAGAATGATAGGGCAGTATTTCAGCTAGTTATTCCGGACGCGTTGCGGTCATCAGCGTTAAAGCTTGCGCATGCTTCAAAAATTGCAGGACATCCGGGGATCTTTAAAACGCACTTAAAAGCAAAGTCTCTATTTTATTTTCCAGGATTACTTTCTGAGGTAATCAATTTCGTGAAGTCGTGCCCTCGTTGCCAGAGGAGGAAAGGTACCCTTAAGGTACAAGCCCCACTTCAGGAATTCCCTGAAATTCGCGAACCGTTAGATCGTGTGGGGGCGGATCTGATTGATTTACACCACAGTCATTCAGGTAACAGATATGTGTTGGTGCTAGTTGACCATCTGTCTAGATACACTACACTAGTTGCATTACCTCAGAAGGATTCTCGTACGGTTGCAGATGCGTTCTTGCGTAGGTTCGTTACTGTATTCGGACCTCCTAAAGTTTTAGTCTCTGACCGGGGTCAAGAATTCAATGGGAATATATTTAGAGAAGTTTGTAAGATTTTAGAGACAACTTCGGCTTTTACAACGGCCTACTACCCACAAGCAAACGGAATGACGGAACGGACTAATCGTTCAGTCAAGGATATGCTTGCAATCCTTGCTGAACATGATGCAAACACCTGGGATGAACACCTACCCTATGTTCAGTTCGCCTTGAATACTGCCATCCACCAATCAATTAACACCCAACCACTTCATTTGTTTACTGGTAATTCATGCAATTTCCCCTCAGGTCTGCTTAACAGACATAATGTTGCATACGGGGAGGACTATCCTTCAGAGGTCCTTGGAAAAATGATAAATGCATGGAATATTGCAGCTGAAGCGTCCAAGAAGGCACGGACTCGGTATGCTCATTTTTATGACAAGAAAGTGCGCCCTCTTGAGTTGAAGGAAGGAAGCCTCGTATTGAGAGTGAATGAGGCTGCGCCCGCCAATCAGAGCAGGAAACTAGCTCCGAGGTGGCGAGGACCATATAGAGTAATTAAATGGGCGGGGCCGGTTAATCTTGTTATAAAAGGCGTGTTCGAGGACCAGGTGGAAAGGACAATTCATGTAAATAAATTGAAACAATATCATGCTAGAGAGGAATTAGAACTGCCTTCAGCGGGTCTAGTTCCTGACTCAGCAGTGCTGACTCATGGCTTCACCGACGAGTCAGAAGATGAGGATGACCCTCTGTCATCGCTCATCAGTAGTCAGGTGCAGTCTCGCCACCCTATGGTGACGAGATCTCGCGCTATACAGTAAAGTAACTTCCTTAGTTAGTATAATTTAGTATTCATTAGATTTTCCTGTAAAGGCAATGAGGTGTACTATGTCTATACTTAACTCAGGTAGCAACTTTTACCGTGCTCTGGGGTTCCACCTCCACCAAACCCAGAGTATATCTATGCTTCCGCTGTGTTGTGTCTGTCTGTTCCCGGGTCTGATTGGTACACCGACCCAGTTGTTCCAGCCACACGTGAACCCTTGTCTGTAAAGACCGAGGGGGGAGGCACGTTACACAAAGCCCTCCCCCCCACCAGACCCAGTAACCCATACATCAGTTACTTTGGGGATGAGTGACTGTCCAAGAGTCACCCGGCCGACGCCTCACGTCACTAACGAGGTTGTCAGGGCCAGCGAGCTGTCCACATTATAGCAGTCACCGGAGGTGCCATACAACGCCGGGGTAGCTGTCTCGAGATCACCAATACCCACCTGCTGCGTCATCAAGACTGCAGCCATTCCAGCAGTGTTGGAGGAGAGGTCAAGAAATGGAAAGCACGTAGCAGTACTCAAGAATTTCTCCGGAAGATTAATGATTACGTCATCTGAAGTAACAAGAAAGTAAGAAAGCGGAAGTAAGGCGGTCACAGGTGGAAGGCACGGTTTCCCTACAGAGTACCGGGACTCGCCAATAGAAGGTCGCAAAATTGTCTCCTTTGGCCTAAAGTCGGCGGTACGAGGGTATACACAGTTGGTGTTTACGGCCTAGTAACCTGGTGACATCAAGAAACGCCTGAGATGACGTGAGCAATGATGGGAGACGAGATTCACCTGTTCTGCAAACAAGCAACCCGCCTCTACGACCTTCTGACACCACTCCTGCTAAGAGACACCGTTGGTACATCCAGTCCTGCTCTGCTGTGGTCATCTGCGACGTCAAGTTCAACATCAAGACTGCCGTGTGAACTGTGATTGATACGAAGGCGTGTGGACTGTCGAGAGCAAAATTAATGGCCGAAGTAACAGTATTCTACAGCTGTCACTTGGTACTTAGCTCTACTACACTCTGTCGTCATTCAGGAGTACTGGATGGGAGTACAAGAGGACCAGGTATTGATGTCTACACATGGGGAGAAGCAAGATCGACACCGTCATCGTCAGCGACTACATTCAGCATCCAGCAGCATCGATTTTTTTTTCTCGTTTACTCAATATGAACAATTGATACAAACAACAAAGTTGGCTCTGAACATCTGTGTAAAGAACATCTGGACACTTTTGTTTAAATGTTGAAAAACAGAGTTAGAATCAATTCTTTATAAATGTTGAAAAACAGATTTAAAATATTTCTGGTATAATATATAAAAATTTTACTCTATAAATTGGTCAGTAATCAAAATCGAAGCCCCTGTGTAATTGTCTCAGCCCAGAACAAACGGTTATGGAAAATTATGTTGTGCTATTTTTGCAGAATGTTTGAACACAGGAGAGGCGGACCAATATAAACATTGACACTTCTAGTGAGTGAGAACACTTGGCTGTACAGTCAGCTGAAACCTGTGATATAGTGTAGGATTTTTTTTTATATTGTTAGATACATGTAATAAACATTAGGTGTGTTCCTTAACATGTCAAGGTTGACATTGATTGGGGAGTGGTTAGTACACGGATGTGTACCTGATAGTTCCGTAGTACGCTCCCGGATGACTGAAAGTTCAGTCTGAAGTTATAACTTTAATGTTTGTTTGAGCACGGTGTGGCCGGCTCTAGAGGACACATGAACTTGGCTAGTGAAGAGCCAAGAGAGTTTAATAGCTAGTTTTTGATGGTAGAGTAGGGACATGTTATTTAGCTATGTCAGTAAGGATAGGATGTATGTTTCTTGATGTTAGAGGATTGCTGTCAGTTGACAGCTGAGAAATTTATGAAATGTGAACATGTTTATTATGATGTTGGACTATTATTTGTCAAATTTTATTAGTTAGGTTAGCTTTTGTTTGTGGCATGAGTTGAATTGTGGGTTTGGGATACTAAACCTCGTGATTTTTAACAAATTAACAAGGTTTACTAAGTGCTTGTGCGGGGGGGTTGTAACAAACTAGGCTGTTGTAAGAATTATCCAGAGTGGTTTATCGACAAAAGAGAATGGGAAGCTGAGCCCGCGTGGTGACCTGGGGACCTGACCCCCAGGGGAATTCGCGGTGGAAATAACCAACGCTTTGTTCATAGCTGCGTATAATGAATCATCCTATAGTATTCAGTAATTTAGAGAAATTAGCCTTTATTCATTTTGTATTAAAATTGTATTGTATAATAGTACTGGATACAATATCAAGAGTATTCTAATTATTGAGTTTAAGTCACCATCAGTGACGTCACGAATCAGATCTAACTTGTAAGGCGGAGTGACCGGCGGTCATAGGTCATCAAGGTTGACATGTCTACTATTTCTCAAAGTTCAACTAACCATTTTGGGGATCGAGAACAGCTCTGCCGTAGATGTTTGTGTAATTTAATTTCGGTAAAATAATTCAACCAGTCTGGATCAATTAAGTACAACAGGTTAATTGTTATAACTTAACCTTGCTAAAGTAACTGGGTAAGCGATGCGGAACAACACAATGTTCTAGTCTGGGCTAGATCAGACGAGGACAGATCAGCGTGGAAACGGGAGCAGCTGGGATAAGAGGTCAAACATCTTACCTCTCCCCGAGACCAGCCCAACATCTGTAGCTGGTAAAACATAGAGGTATAGTTGCTATGGTTATGTATAGAAATAGTCTCATTTGCCACTCAGGTCAAGTAGGGAGTGTTAAAGTGACAGGGAGTGAACATATTTAGATTTTGCTTTAGTTTTTCTTTGAATAAATTAAATTTGTTAATATTTTGTATTTTATTATTTCCATGTGTTTTATGTGTAAACTTGTCCTGGTCACGTGGTCCACACGAGGTAAAGTTGGATTGGGCGCCGATTCTAACATCGAATCATTCCCGTGTAATTAATTCCACACTCAAGTTTCCGAGGTTATAAACTACTAGTGGGGATCAAGCCCCAAGGTTGATTAATTAGCGTGATCGATCCAGACCTCGATCATTGCTCTGTGTTGCTGGTCTGGTGGTGGCAGCGTAGAGGCGACTCTAGGGTTTTGCTCAGAGCCTAGGTCACGTCATACTGGGTGTAGAATCCTAAGTCGGTCAATCGTCTTAGGACCACGTGGCGTGGAGTTGGCTTTGGTAATAGTTTTGGAGTCCCTTGGTAGAGAATAAAAAGTAAGAATACGGGTAGAGAGGGAGTAGAAGATAAGAGAAGTAGAGAGAGAGGAACCCAACCCGTGTTACACAGAGGCTGAAGAGAGAGATGCAGAGGCTTAAGAGAGTGATGCAGAGGCTCAAGAGAGCGATGCAGAGGCTCAAGAGAATGACGCAGAGGCTCATGAGAGTGATGCAGAGGCTTGAGAGAGTGATGCAGAGGCTCAAGAGAGGGATTCAGAGGCTCAAGAGAGGGATTCAGAGGCTTTAGAGAGTGATGCAGAGGCTGAGGATAGTGTTGCAGAGACTCAAGAGAGGGATGCAGAGGCTAGAGAGAGTTATGCAGACACTCAAGAGAGTTATGCAGAGGCTCAATAGAGTGATGCAGAGGTTTATGAGAGTGATGCAGAGGATCAAGAGAGGGATGCAGAGGCTTAAGGGAGTGATGCAAAGTCTCAGGAGAGGGATGCAGAGGCTCAAGAGAGGGTTGCAGGAGTTCAAGAGAGGGATGCAGAGGCTCAAGAGAGGGATGCAGAGGCTCAAGAGAGTGATGCAGAGACTCAAGAGAGTTATGCAGAGGATCAAGAGAGTGATGCAGAGGCTTACGAGAGTGATGCAGAGGCTGAAGAGAGTGATGCAGAGGCCTATGAGAGAGGTGCAGAGGCCCAAGAGAGTGATGCATAGGCTAAAGTTAGTGATGCAGAGGCTTAAGAGAGGGATGCATAGGCTCAAGAGAGGGATGTAGAGGCTCAAGAAAGGGATGAATAGGCTCAAGGGAATGATATAGACGCTTAAGAGAGGGATGCAGAGGCTCAAGAAAATGATGAAGAGGCTGAAGAGAGTGATGCAGAGGATCAAGAGAGCGATGCAGAGGCTGAAGAGAGAGATGCAGAGGCTTAAGAGAGTGATGCAGAGGCTCAAGAGAGTGATGCAGGGGCTCAAGAGAATGAGGGCCTAATAGAGGGATGTAGAGGCTCAAGAGAATGATGCAGAAGCTCAAGAGAGTGATGCAGAGGATCAAGAGAGGGGTGCAGAGGTTGAGGAGAATGATGCAGATGCTCAAGAGAGTGATGCAGAGGCTCAAGAGAGTTATTCAGAGGCTCAAGATAGTGATGCAGAGGCTTACGAAAATGATGCAGAGAATCAAGAGAGGGGGATGCAGAGGCTTCAGAGATTGATGCAGACGCTGAAAAGAGTGATGCAGAGGCTCAAGAGAGTGATGCAAAGGCACAAGAGAGCGATGCATAGGCTGCAGAGAGTGATGCAGAGGCTCAAGAGAATGATGCAGATACCCAAAAAAAGTGATGCAGAAGCTCATGAGAGTGATGCAGAGGCCGAAGAGAGTGATGCAGAGGCTCAAGAGAGGGATGCAGAGGCTCAGGAGAGTGATTCAGAGGCTTACGAGAGTGATGCAGAGGCTTAAGTGAGTAATGAAAAGGCTTATGAGAGGGATGCAGAGGCTCAAGAGAGGGATGCAGATGCTCTAGGGAGGGATGCAGATGCTCAAAAGAGGGATGCAGAAACTGTAGAGAGAGATGCAGAGGCTTAAGAGAGTGAAGCAGAGGCTCAAGAGAGCGATGCAGAGGCTCAAGAGAATGATGTAGAGGCTTAAGAGAGAGATGCAGAGGCTCAAGAGAATGATGCAGAGGCTCATGAGAGTGATGCAGAGGCTTGAGAGAGTGATGCAGAGGCTCAAGAGAGGGATTCAGAGGCTCAAGAGAGGGATTCAGAGGCTTTAGAGAGTGATGCAGAGGCTGAGGATAGTGTTGCAGAGACTCAAGAGAGGGATGCAGAGGCTCAAGAGAGTTATGCAGACACTAAAGAGAGTTATGCAGAGGCTCATCACTCATTACTGCTACGTGCTTTCCATTTCTTGACCTCTCCTCCAACACTGCTGGAATGGCTGCAGTCTTGATGACGCAGCAGGTGGGTATTGGTGATCTCGAGACAGCTACCCCGGCGTTGTATGGCACCTCCGGTGACTGCTATAATGTGGACAGCTCGCTGGCCCTGACAACCTCGTTAGTGACGTGAGGCGTCGGCCGGGTGACTCTTGGACAGTCACTCATCCCCAAAGTAACTGATGTATGGGTTACTGGGTCTGGTGGGGGGGAGGGCTTTGTGTAACGTGCCTCCCCCCTCGGTCTTTACAGACAAGGGTTCACGTGTGGCTGGAACAACTGGGTCGGTGTACCAATCAGACCCGGGAACAGACAGACACAACACAGCGGAAGCATAGATATACTCTGGGTTTGGTGGAGGTGGAACCCCAGAGCACGGTAAAAGTTGCTACCTGAGTTAAGTATAGACATAGTACACCTCATTGCCTTTACAGGAAAATCTAATGAATACTAAATTATACTAACTAAGGAAGTTACTTTACTGTATAGCGCGAGATCTCGTCACCATAGGGTGGCGAGACTGCACCTGACTACTGATGAGCGATGACAGAGGGTCATCCTCATCTTCTGACTCGTCGGTGAAGCCATGAGTCAGCACTGCTGAGTCAGGAACTAGACCCGCTGAAGGCAGTTCTAATTCCTCTCTAGCATGATATTGTTTCAATTTATTTACATGAATTGTCCTTTCCACCTGGTCCTCGAACACGCCTTTTATAACAAGATTAACCGGCCCCGCCCATTTAATTACTCTATATGGTCCTCGCCACCTCGGAGCTAGTTTCCTGCTCTGATTGGCGGGCGCAGCCTCATTCACTCTCAATACGAGGCTTCCTTCCTTCAACTCAAGAGGGCGCACTTTCTTGTCATAAAAATGAGCATACCGAGTCCGTGCCTTCTTGGACGCTTCAGCTGCAATATTCCATGCATTTATCATTTTTCCAAGGACCTCTGAAGGATAGTCCTCCCCGTATGCAACATTATGTCTGTTAAGCAGACCTGAGGGGAAATTGCATGAATTACCAGTAAACAAATGAAGTGGTTGGGTGTTAATTGATTGGTGGATGGCAGTATTCAAGGCGAACTGAACATAGGGTAGGTGTTCATCCCAGGTGTTTGCATCATGTTCAGCAAGGATTGCAAGCATATCCTTGACTGAACGATTAGTCCGTTCCGTCATTCCGTTTGCTTGTGGGTAGTAGGCCGTTGTAAAAGCCGAAGTTGTCTCTAAAATCTTACAAACTTCTCTAAATATATTCCCATTGAATTCTTGACCCCGGTCAGAGACTAAAACTTTAGGAGGTCCGAATACAGTAACGAACCTACGCAAGAACGCATCTGCAACCGTACGAGAATCCTTCTGAGGTAATGCAACTAGTGTAGTGTATCTAGACAGATGGTCAACTAGCACCAACACATATCTGTTACCTGAATGACTGTGGTGTAAATCAATCAGATCCGCCCCCACACGATCTAACGGTTCGCGAATTTCAGGGAATTCCTGAAGTGGGGCTTGTACCTTAAGGGTACCTTTCCTCCTCTGGCAACGAGGGCACGACTTCACGAAATTGATTACCTCAGAAAGTAATCCTGGAAAATAAAATAGAGACTTTGCTTTTAAGTGCGTTTTAAAGATCCCCGGATGTCCTGCAATTTTTGAAGCATGCGCAAGCTTTAACGCTGATGACCGCAACGCGTCCGGAATAACTAGCTGAAATACTGCCCTATCATTCTGGCTATTAACATAATACAGGACGCCCTGTTTCATTTCAAAATCATGTATAGGTAAATTCTTTTTCTTTTTGGGGTATTTTCCTCCCTCTAAATACTCAATAATCTCTTTCCATCTAGGCTCGCTCATCTGGTATTCTCTCATTTTATCTGATGGAATGGTTTCAATGTTTTCATTAATCTGTACTGCCGCTATATTTCTACTTAGCGTATCTGGCACAACATGTGCTGGACCAGGCTTGTACAAGATCTGGAATGAGTGGGCCGAAAGTTCGTGAGACCAGCGTGACATTCGTGGGCATTTCGTTCGCTTTTTAAATATGTGTGTTAATGCTCGATGGTCTGTGTAGATTACAAAATGCCGCTGAAATAGGTAAGGCTCGAAATACCTAACTGATTCTACTACTGCCAGTGCCTCCCGATCCGTAGCTGAATAACGAACTTCAGGTCCTTTGACCTTCCTACTGAAATAGGCTACTGGATGGGGTAAATTATCTGCGTCTCGCTGAATTAAGCACCCGCCAATAGCAATACCGCTGGCGTCAGTGTGCACTTCCCACTCTTTCTCAAAATCAGGAATAGCCAATACCGGTGTCGTGATTAGTTGGTCTTTCAGTTTGCGATAGGCCTCGTCATGTTCTGATTTCCACACAAACTTCGCATTTTTCTTTGTCAGATCAGTCAGGGGTGCTGAAATGCCAGCGAAACCTTCAATGTGACGACGAAAATATCCGGCCGCCCCCAAAAACCTACGCACGTCCTTTGCTGTCCTTGGAGTAGGCATGTCAGCAATGGCGCGGCAAGAATCTGGGTCAGGTCGGATACCGTCTGGGCACACCTGGAACCCCAGAAATTTGAATTTCTGAGCCGCCAGGGTGCACTTCTGAACATTCAGCCTGAAACCTGCCTGATCTAACAACTTCAAAGTCTCAGTCAAGTCCTGTAGGTGTTCCTCAAACGTCCTGGAATATATCACAACATCATCCAGGTACGCTAAAGAATGCCTACCCAGTACCGGACTAAGGATAAAGTTGATGGCCCTCTGAAACGACGAAGGCGCTGTCTTCAAACCAAACGGCATCCTACGGAATTGATAAGTGTGCCTACCATCCGAGAATGCTGTTTTTTCCCTATCCTGTTCTGCCACCGGAATCGCCCAATACGCCGATTTTGCGTCAAGAGTTGAGAAATACTTAGCAGCACCAAATTGATCTATTATCTCCTGTATTCGGGGCAACGGATACACATCACCCTTAGTTAATTCGTTCACCTTCCGGTAGTCAACACAGAAACGATAACTACTGTCCGGTTTCCGAACTAGCACAACAGGAGAGAGCCATGGTGACGTACTAGGCTCTATCACGCCCTGTCTCAACATTTTCTGGCACTCCTCCCTGATAATGTTCTTTGCCTGTTCCGGCAACCTCCACTGTCTTGTGTACACAGGCAAATGGTCACCAGTTGGAATGGTGTGCTCGATCTTATCAAGGAGACCAATCTGGTCATCCTCTGTCGCAAACAATTTCGGGAATTTTCGTAAAACTCCTCTCAGTGCCTTCCTATCTGCCTGTGCAACATGTTGCAAATCAAGTGCTGAAATTAATTTTTCCACTTCCTCTACATTCTGTGCAACATTTCTCGTCTCGTATTGTACTTTGGATGGTGTTTTAGTGTTCAACATATTCAGTGCACTACATTGTGCAGTGACGGCTGGCGTCTCAGCTGACTCATGGTGAAAGATTTCTGTGTCCTCCACCATGGTTCCCTGAGATACCCTATCACCTGCCCTGAAGCGAAAAGTCTTATGTGAAAGATTGACAACTGGAATGAGTGCACCTTTATCGAGCACTACAACTAAGTGATGAGGAATTAATAAACTATCACATCTCCCAGCCACCTGAAGGGTGGTACCTGGTTGGATGTGACGTCCCACGGCTACTTTAATAAATTTAACAGAATGTGGTGGGCAACTCTGTTTGGTCAATGCATGCAATGCGCATGACCTCTTAACTGTGTCTGGAAGAGACTTAAAAATCAATTTTGGATAGTGCGCATTATATTTCAGCTTCCTCTTAATTGAAGCTAGAACTGGGGGATGGTCGATCATCTCCACTGGGTAGGAAGTCTGTCCCAACCGCAACCTGCAGTTCCTAGCCCCTTTTTGAGCAGACAAGGAATAATCAAATCGCGACAGAAAATCAGTTCCCATTAAGATGTGACCAGGAAAATCAAGGTTCTCTACGATCGTACATGTGTGAGGCTGCAATTCCCCATCAATCTCAAAATTAACAGTACCTTGACCTACGATCTCAATCTTTTCCCCATTGACTGTTGTTAATGTCTTTGCGCAACGTTGAAGACGTGCATACTTAAAATTGCTGAAGGCTGACTTTTTAATTACCGTTGCCTGGCTTCCTGTATCAACAAATGCTGTCAATCTCACACCTTCCACTTTCACCTCAAAAGTAGGCCTACCATCACTAGGACACTGCTTTCATGCTCTCGTAATAGTGACTTTACAGTCCCTCTGTATATGTATACAGCCCTGCAGGAAGCAGGGCTGCTTCCTGCCTGATGAAACCGCGCCACAGTGACTCGGCTTGGCTCCCTCGCCTTTACTTACCGCCTCTACGTATGGCGACAACTGAGTGCCCGATGTCCCTGCGCGCGTCTGCCTGTCTAGGGCTGTGGCGGCCTGTTGGGCTAGGTCTTTATAACTCGCATCCGCTCTCCCCGCAAGGAACAATGGCCCCATATCAGAAGGTAACGTTTTGCAGAACAACTCTTTAGCGAATTGCTCTGCCTGACTCGAATCGAACCCCAGTTCCTTAGTGAGGTCGTCAACCCTTCTCTTTAATATTGACCCGAAATCCTTGACAGTGCTTCGGTCATCCCTCTTAAGTGACTCGAGATAAAAGTACGCCTCATCCTCTAAAACCTTGTCTTTGAATCTGTCCCTAATCGCTTGGACAAACTGAGGCCAAGATGTCAGGTGCTGAAACTCTGTAAATCCCGCCAGTGGACCGGCTACGTCCACGCAAGCCCCCATAGCGAGAGCAATTTTCGATCTATCCTCTGGGACAGCTTCCAGCATCGAACCAATTTCACAAAGCCAGTCTTCCACCTGGCGGTTGCGTTCCACCTTAATAAGCGGCAACTCCCTACCTCTGAGTGTCGGCAGAGTCAACCTGGGAATCAGACTCACAAGTCCCTCTGTATATGACGCGGAGCTACTGGCAGTGGGTGGGTCCTGGGGTTGGGAACTGGGTTGAGGTTGGGGTTTGGGCTGAGGTATGGTGTGGGTGGCCTCGGGTTGGGGTGTGGATTGAGGTTGGGGTGGGTATGGGGTGGCCTGGGGTTGGAATGGGTATGGGGTGGCCTGGGGTTGGAATGGGTATGGGTATGGGTATGGGGTGGCCTGGGGTTGGAATGGGTATGGAGTGGCCTGGGGTTGGAACGGGTATGGGTATGGGGTGGCCTGGGGTTGGAATGGGTATGGAGTGGCCTGGGGTTGGAGGTGGGAAGGGTTGGTATGGGAACTGAGGATGGGGTTGGTATGGGAATTGAGGATGGGGTTGGTATGGGTGGTGGGGTTGGGGTGGTTGTAGTGACGGATGAGGTGTACCTAGGTGTTGTGGTATTGGTGTTATGTTGGGTAGTTCCTGCTGTTGGTGTGGTTGTTCATGTTCCCGTTGAACGGGTTGCTGTTCTCTACCGAGCGAAGTGGGACGTCCAGCCATACTAACTGAGGCTCCCTGTCTGCCCTGTTGGCATGGCGTCGATGTTATTTGTGGGGGAACCCAAGACGGCTCTCCCCACTCATGGGACGACTCCTCGCAAGACTCCCCACTCATGTCAATAATAGTATCGCTACTGGGATGGAAAGATACCCTCGACTGCCGAGTCCCATGCAGAACCCGTGAACTCGTCGCTTCAGTCCCACTGACCCCACCTGTGGTGCCAGTTGAGCTACCTGAGCGGTCCCCAGTGGTGTCGGAAGAGGTGCTATCCTCTACACTCCCATTCCCACTGGTCCCTACTGACTGGTCATTATCTGGGTTAAACATTTTCTGTGATTCCTGGTGTGCCACGTCTCTTCTAAACTACCCTTTAGTACACCCTCGACCCGGACTCACTACAACCGTGATCTTACACAAATAAAAAAAATCACAACTCTATTCTAAGAGAAAACTACTAAATTCCCAAAATAGGAAATACAATGATTTATCGAGAGAATCGCTGAAGTGAATCCAATGAATGAGTGTCTGCCCCGCACTCGTGTCTGACCGTGAAATATCCCGCAGTTCTATTGCTGAAACCTAAGTCCTTTACGTTAAACAAATTAAAGAATCTAATTTATATAAAACAATTTAAATGATAACGCAACTAACGCGCAGCACTCGTGATGGAGTAATAAAGAATATTTACTGTACTTGAATACTAAACGCGCTTGAAGTGAGCAGCGTGGCTACTGATGACTGGTGGAGCGGGACCAGCTGCGCTGAAAAACTAAGTCCCGCGCTTTTTCGCTTAAACGCTGAAAAATCAAAATTTTTGTTCTGAAGGAAAATAACTAGTTTTACGTTAATAAACCGCTCTAGCGATTAATATAGACACCCAGGACCTATATATGCTTACCAAAAATTGAATTTTTATCAAAAACTGCGTTTTTACTAAATTGCTGGACTCTGCCAATTTTTCTGACTCCGAGGGAAAAAATTTCTATCACCCCAAATATCACAAAACTCCTTTAATTCACAACAATTTGGGTTTCTCGTTCCCAGATATAAATACGTTATTATTTACTACTGACGTTGTATGCAGAACAATACTGACACTTCGGGCGGTTTCAACACTCACTAATTCGAATTTTCGTCAAAATCCGAGATTTTCACCTCAAATGGACTCTGACAAAATTACAACACGATTTTCTCGAAAAATAACTAAATTCGGCAAAAATGTAATTATCACTGTTTAATGTTTTACGAACAGAATTACGTCCCTTGCGCGCACTAGAGAGTAATACTGACCCTAGGATATACACGAAACCTGAAAATTAGAATTTCCGCCAAAAAGTCAGATTCTAGCCCAAGCTGGACTTAGAAAATTTTCCACCTACGTTTCTACTGAAAACAGAGCTCTAAGTCTACAAACACAATTTTACCGTCTTACTGGTAAAAACTAGAAAATATCACTCGCATCGACTGGGGAATCCTAATGATACCCAGATCATACACGTGACCCACGAATACAAATTAATTACAGTTAACGACTTTCCGACATTGACTTAGCCGAAAACTTATCCCAAAATACTTAGAAATATTCCACGGACTCTATTAAGCATTTACACGCAACTTACTATCCCTTAAACTCCTTCACTTACCTATCGTGACCGACATATAGCCCTAAGTCCAGAGGATTAACAACACTCTAGCAACAACACCTCTGACTTAGACTAATACAACAGGGAATAGCAAAACTTAATGTACGCACTTAGCCTAATATAAAAGAAAATGCTAAACACTTTGATAAAAAAAATTTTTTAACCGGGGATTGAATGTAAGGAAAAAAAAATTAATCTCTAGAACAACGAAAATAAACGGAAATTACTTTATAAATTGAAGTATACTTAATTCAAAAATGCACTCGACTTAATCTTATAATTGTTCCTACCGGCTCGCCGTACCACACCTAGCCTAGAGGCCACACCATCTAGGTTCCAACAGAGCGACACGCAGCTTTCAGCAACAATTATGACTAGGGACGACTCAACCTCCACTAAGTGTGCGATCACTTAGTTGTTGAATCGCTGCTAGGTAGGTTACTAGTCCGTCCCTCGGAGGCCGCAACGCCCTTCACGGATTACGTTTTTCCTAGCGTTTTGGGTCGTCTAATAACGCCCTCGGACTATCTACTGGCGTCCCACAGATATATCCGCCCCCGACAGCCCTCAAGGAACTGCTGTTGAGAGTATGGCGGCTCCCAACACCTCCGAATTAATTGCAATGGGTCGAGTATGGTACCCAGTCCAATCAACTCGGAGCGGTCTCCTTTTCAATAAATCTATTTTAACAGCCTAATCTTACTAACTAAACCTTAATCATATCAGCTCGCATGACCCAAGATTCGCCAATCCCCACTCAAACGCACTGTTGTGGGGCGCACTGCTAATCCTGGCCCGCGGCTGTCTCCTTAGCATCCGCGCACGTGTTCGAACGGCTAGACGCGTGAGCCTTTCAACAATTTCAAACAAAATTGTTGAAACCACCGCTGTGCACCATTGTAACACGGGTTGGGTTCCTCTCTCTCTACTTCTCTTATCTTCTACTCCCTCTCTACCCGTATTCTTACTTTTTATTCTCTACCAAGGGACTCCAAAACTATTACCAAAGCCAACTCCACGCCACGTGGTCCTAAGACGATTGACCGACTTAGGATTCTACACCCAGTATGACGTGACCTAGGCTCTATAGGTCACGTCATACTGGTATGACGGTCACGTCAGTATGACGTGACCTAGGCCCTATATATATATATACTGATATATATATATATATCAGTATAAATGTTCCTTGATACACAACAATGATCAATCGATCACCCTATCAGTCCTAAAACACATACATCTGTAGGTAATCCAACCTACGTCTGTAACTCTATGCTTCAGAGTTACAGACGTAGGCACTCCTCGGCACAAGAACGGCAAACAATCACTCACCTTTCACTGCGCCTTGCACCCTAAGGACAACCAAACACTCTATCACTTCCCTACAAGTAATCCTTTAGAACTTCCCTTCCATATCTGGAAGTTCACTACCCTGATCTCTTCAGGAACTACCAGGATCCTCTGCAGCTCCTCCTGGCTGCTACACCATGAAGTTTTCCTTGGGCAACTATAGTGCTTCACTACCTCTACTAGGGTCCTCCACAGCTCTCCTGGCTGCTACACCATGAAGTTTCCTCGAACAACTATGGTGCTTCACCACCTCTACAGAAGCACGTGACACTCCTCTTCACTGCTTCAGCCGGAATAGAGATGTTTTCGTGCACATCTTCCATCGGTAATATATACGGAAAATCAGTTTTTTTTTTGTTATATTATATATACGATAAAAATGATGCAAACACATAATTGATTAGAAATTAACGTTAAATACTTCATTTTCAATCAACTATTTGTTTCTCGTTAAGATACTGAGTAAGATATTGAAAAGGGGAGAAGTTCTGATTTTATTGCATATATAGACGTTTCAGCCGGAATAGAACAGTTTTCGTGTACATCTTCCATCGGTAATATAAACGGAAAATCAAGAACATTTTAGTTATTTCTAATGAAAACACATTGTTTTTTATCATTTGTATTGGAAACAACATTGTCTTATGTCTTTTCTTGGATCTAAACAATACGAAACCTCGCTCTATGATTTGAAGTTTAAATCCTCAAATATGGTAAAATAGTGACTTTTTTCACGTTTTTCATGTAGTTTGATATTACGTAAATATATTCATTTTTACCAATATTTCGATACTATTTCATGTAGTATCACAATATGTGATTTGGCCTTCAAATCTCAGAATGTCGCATAATATTGCATTTCAAGCAAGTAGTCTTGCATTTTGTTTCGTACGAAAAATCATCGAATTTAGCAATATTTTGACGTTTATCATCCCCTTTTCCTCTATGTGATTTAAACAAAATATCATCGACTTAGGCAATATTTTGCCGTTTTTCCACGTTTTGTGAATTTTCAGTTTATGGGTATTAATTCATTATATATACGATAAGAATGTTGCAAACACATAATTGATTAGATAATAACCTTAAATACTTCATTTTCAATCAACTATTTGTTTCTCGTTAAAATACTGAGTAAGATATTGAAAAGGGGAGAAGTTCTGTTTTTATTGAATATATCGACGTTTCAGCCGGAATACAGATGTTTTCGTGTACATCTTCCATCGGTAATATTAACGGAAAATTAGTTTTTTTTGTTAATTCTAATGAAAACACATTGATTTTTATCATTTGTATTGGAAACAACATTGTCATATGTATTTTTTTGGATCTAAATAATACGAAACCTCGCTCTATGATTTGAAGTTAAAATCCTCAAATATGGTTAAATAGTGACTTTTTTCACGTTTTTCATGTAGTTTGATATTACGTATATATATTAATTTTTACCAATATTTCGATACTATTTCATGTAGTATCACGATATGTGATTTGGACTTCAAATCTCAGAATTTCGCATAATATTGCATTTTAACCAAGTTTTCTTGCATTTTGTTTCGTACGAATTATCATCGAATTTAGCAATATTTTGACGTTTATCATCCCCTTTCCTTTATGTGATTTAAACAAAATATCATCGAATTAGGCAATATTTTGCCGTTTTTACACGTTTTCGTGATTTTTCAGTTTATGGGTATTTATTCATTATATATATGATAAAAATGATGCAAACACATAATTGATTAGATAATAACCTTAAATACTTCATTTTCAATCAACTATTTGTTTCTCGTTAAAATACTGAGTAAGATATTGAAAAAGGGAGAAGTTCTGTTTTTATTGCATATATCGACGTTTCAGCCGGAATTGAGCGGTTTTCGTGTACATCTTCCATCGGTAATATAAACGGAAAATCAAGAACATTTTAGTTAATTCTAATGAAAACACATTGTTTTTTATCATTTGTATTGGAAACAACATTGTCATATGTCTTTTCTTGGATCTAAATAATACGAAACCTCGCTCTATGATTTGAAGTTAAAATCTTCAAATATGGTAAAATAGTGACTTTTTCACGTTAATCATGTAGTTTGATATTACGTAAATATATTCATTTTTACCAATACTTCGATACTATTTCATGTAGTATCACGATATGTGATTTGGCCTCCAAATCTCAGAATTTCGCATAATATTGCATTTTAAGCAAGTTTTCTTGCATTTTGTTTCGTATGAATAATCATCAAATTTAGCAATATTTTGACGTTTATCATCCCCTTTTTTCTTATGTGATTTAAACAAAATATCATCGAATTAGGCAATATTTTGCCGTTTTTACACGTTTTCGTGAATTTTCAGTTTATGGGTATTTATTCATTATATATACGATAAAAATGATGCAAACACATAATTGATTAGATAATAACCTTAAATACTTCATTTTCAATCAACTATTTGTTTCTCGTTAAAATATTGAGTAAGATATTGAAAAAGGGAGAAGTTCTGTTTTTATTGCATATATCGACGTTTCATCCGGAATTGAGCGGTTTTCGTGTACATCTTCCATCGGTAATATAAACGGAAAATCAAGAACATGTTAGATAATTCTAATGAAAACACATTGATTTTTATCGTTTGTATTGGAAAAAACATTGTCATATGTCTTTTCTTGGATCTAATTAATACGAAACCTCGCTCTATGATTTGAAGTTAAAATCCTCAAATATGGTTAAAAAGTCACTTTTTTCACGTTTTTCATGTAGTTCGATATTACGTAAATATATTCATTTTACCAATATTTCGATACTATTTCATGTGGGATCACGATATGTGATTTGGCATTCAAATGTTAGAATTTCGCATAATATTGCATTTTAAGCAAGTTTTCTTGCATTTTGTTTCGTACGAAAAATCATCGAATTTTGCAATATTTTGACGTGTATCATCTCCTTTTCCTTTATGTGATTTAAACAAAATATCATCGAATTAGGATATATTTTGCCGTTTTTCCACGTTTTGATGAATTTTCAGTCAATGGGTATTAATTCATTATATATACGGTAAAATAGATACAAACACAATTAATTACATAATAACCTTAAATACTTCATTTTCAATCATCTATTTGTTACTCGTTAAAATACTGAGTAAGATATTAAAAAGGGGAGAAGTTCGGTTTTTATTGCATATATCGACGTTTCAGCCGGATTAGAGCGGTTTTACGTGTACATCTTCCATCGGTAATATAAACGGAAAATCAAGAACATTTTAGTTAATTCTAATGCAAACACATTGTTTTTTATCATTTGTATTGGAAACAACATTGTCATATGTCTTTTCTTGGATCTAAATAATACGAAACCTCGTTCTATGACTTGAAGTTAAAATCCTCAAATATGGTAAAATAGTGACTTTTTCACGTTAATCATGTTGTTTGATATTACGTATATATATATTAATTTTACCAATATTTCGATACTACTTCAAGTAGTATCACGATATGTGATTTGGCCTTCAAATCTCAAAATTTCGGATAATATTGCATTTTAAGCAAGTTTTCTTGCATTTTGTTTCTTACGAAAAATCATCGAATTTAGCAATATTTTGACGTTTATCATCCCCTTTTCCTTTATGTGATTTAAACAAAATATCATCGAATTAGGCAATATTTTGCCGTTTTACACGTTTTTGTGAATTTTCAGTTTATGGGTATTAATTCATTATATATATGATAAAAATGATGCAAACACATAATTGATTAGATAATAACCTTAAATACTTCATTTTCAATCAACTATTTGTTTCTCGTTAAAATACTGAGTAAGATATTGAAAAGGGGAGAAGTTCTGTTTTTATTGCACATATCGACGTTTCAGCCGGAATAGAGCGGTTTTCGTTTACATCTTCCATCGGCAATATAAACGGAAAATCAGGAACATTTTAGTTAATTCTATTAAAAACACATTGATTTTTATCATTTGTATTGGAAACAACATTGTCATATATCTTTTCTTGGATCTAAATAATACGAAACCTCGCTCTATGATTTGAAGTTAAAATCCTCAAATTTGGTTAAATAGTGACTTTTTCACGTTTTTCATGTAGTTTGATATTACGTAAATATATTCATTTTTACCAATATTTCGATACTATTTCAAGTAGTATCACGATACGCGATTTGGCCTTTAAATCTCAGATTTTCGCATAATATTGCATTTTAAGCAAGTTTTCTTGCATTTTGTTTCGTACGAAAAATCATCGAATTTGATTTCACCTGCATCCCTCTCTTGAGCCTCTGAATCCCTCTTTTGAGCCTCTGCATCATTCTCTCGAGCCGCTGCATCACTCTCTTCATCCTCTGCATCCCTCTCTTAAGCATCTGCATCACTCTCATGGGCCCCTGCATCCCTCTCTTGAGCCTCTGCTTCACTCTCTTGAGCCACTGCATCACCCTCTTAAGCCTCTGCATTACTTTCTTGAGCCTCTGCAACACTCTCTTCAGCCTCTGCATCACACTCTCTTAAGCCTCTGAATCCCTCTCTTGATCCTCTGAATCCCTCTCTTGATCCTCTGCATCACTCTCTTGAGCCTCTGCATCACTCTCTTGATCCTCTACATCACTCTCTTGAGCCTCTGAATCCCTCTCTTGATCCTCTGCATCACTCTCTTGAGCCTCTGAATCACTCCCTTGATCCTCTGCATCACTCCCTTGAGCCTCTGAATCACTCTCTTGATCCTCTGCATCACTCTCTTGAGCCTCTGCATCACTCTCATGAGCCTCTGCATCACTCTCCTGAGCCTCTGCATCCCTTTCTTAAGCCTCTACATCATTCTCTTGAGATTCTGCATCACTCCGTTGAGCCTCTGCACCCCTCTCTTAAGCCTCTGCATCACTCATGTAAGCCTCTGCATCCTCTCTTCAGCCTCGGCATCCCTCTCCTGAGCCTCTGCATCATTCTCCTAAACCTCTGCATCCCTCTCTTGAGCCTCTGCATCACTCTCTTGAGCCTCTGCATCCCTCTCTTAAGCCTCTGCATCACTCTTTTTAGCCTCTGCATCACTCTCTTGAGCCCCTGCATCACTCCCTTGAGCCTATACATCACTCTCTTGAGCCTCTGCATCCCTCTCTTGAGTCTCTGCATCATTCTCCTAAGCCTCTCCTTCCCTCACTTGAGCCTCTGCATCACTCTCGTAAGCCTCTGCATCACTCTCTTGAGCCTCTGCATAACTCTCTTGAGTCTCTGCATCACTCCCTTGAGCCTCTTCATCACTCTCCTCAGCCTCTGCATCACTTTTAAGAGAGTGAGCCTCTTAAGTGAGGCTTAAGAGAGTGATGCAGAGGATCAAGAGAGTGATGCAGAGGCTCAAGAGAGGGATGTAGAGGCTCAGGAGAGTGATGCAGAAGCTGAAGAGAGTGATGCAGAGGCTCAAGAAAGTGATGCAGAGGCTAAGGAGAGTGATGCAGAGGCTCATGAGAGGGATTCATAGGCTCAAGAAAGTGATGCAGAGGCTTAAGAAAGGGATGCCGAGGCTCAAGAAAGGGATGAAGAGACTCAAGGGAGTAATGCAGAGGCTCAAGAGAGTGATGCCGAAACTTAAGAGAGTGATGCAAAGGCTCAGGTGAGGGATGCAGAGGCTTAGAGGGGTGATGCAGAGGCTCAAGAAAGGGATGCAGAGGCTTAAGAAAGTGATGCAGATGCTCAATAGAGTGATGCAGAGGCTCAAGAGAGTGATGAAGAGGCTTAGGAGAATAATGCAAAGGCTCAAGAGAGGGATGCAGAGATTGAAGAGAGTGATGCAGAGGCTCATGAGAGTGATCCAGAGGCTTAAGAGAGGGATGCCGAGGCTCAAGAGAGTGATGAAGAGGCTTAGGAGAATGATGCAGAGGCTCAAGAGAGGGATGCAGAGATTGAAGAGAGTGATGCAGAGGCTCATGAGAGTGATCCAGAGGCTTAAGAGAGGGATGCCGAGGCTCAAGAGAGGGATGCAGAGATAGAAGAGAGTGATGCAGAGGCTCATGAGAGTGATCCAGAGGCTTAAGAGAGGGATGCCGAGGCTCAAGAGAGTGATGCAGTGGATTAAGAGAGAGATGCAGGGGCTCAAGAGAGGGATTCAGAGGCTCAAGAGAGTGATGCAGAGGCTGAAGAGAGTGTTGCAGAGGCTCAAGAGAGGGATGCAGAGGCTTAAGAGGGTGATGCAGTGGCTCAAGAGAGTGATGCAGAGGCTCAAGAGAGGGATGCAGGGGCCCAAGAAAGTGATGTAGATGCTCAAGAGAGGGATGCAGCGGCTCGAGAGAATGATGCAGAGGCTCAAAAGAAGGATTCAGAGGCTCAAGAGAGGGATGAAGAGGCTTAGGAGAGTGATGCAGAGGCTTAAGAGAGGGGATGCAGAGGCTCAAGAGAGTGATGCAGAAGCTCAAGAGAGTGATGCAGAGGATGAAGAGAGTGATGCAGAGGCTCGAGAGAGTGATGCAGAGGCTCAAGAGAGTGATGCAGAGGCTCAAGAGAGTGATGCAGAGGACGAAGAGAGTAATGCAGAGGCTCGATTGAGTGATGCAGAGGCTGAAGAGAGTGATCCAGAGGCTAAAGAAACGGATGCAGAGGCTTAAGAGGGTGATGCAGTGGCTGAAGAGAGTGATGCAGAGGCTCAAGAGAGGGATGCAGGGGCCCAAGAGAGTGATGCAGATGCTCAAGAGAGGGATGCAGAGGATCAAGAGAGTGATGCAGAGGCTCAAAAGAGGGATTCAGAGGCTCAAGCGAGGGATGCAGAGGCTTACGAGAGTGATTCAGAGGATGAAGAGAGTGTTGCAGAGGCTCAAGAGAGGGTTGCAGAGGCACAAAAGAGAGTGATGCAGAGGCTTACGAGAGTGATGCAGAAGCTCAAGAGAGTGATGCAGAGGCTTAAGAGGGGGATGTAGAGGCTGAAGAGTGATGCAGAGGCTGAAGGGAATGTTGCAGAGGCTCAAGAGAGAGTTGCAGAGGCTCAAGAGAGTGACGCAGAGGCTCAGGAGAGTGATGCAAAGGCTCAAGCGAGTGATGAAGAGGCTTAGGAGAATGATGCAGAGGGTCAAGAGAGGGATGCAGAGATTGAAGAGAGTGATGCAGAGGCTCATGAGAGTGATCCAGAGGCTTAAGAGAGGGATGCCAAGGCTCAAGAGAGTGATGCAGAGGCTGTAGAGAGTGATACAGAGGCTTAAGAGAGGGATGCAGGGGCTCAAGAGAGGGATGCAGAGGCTCAAGAGTGTGATGCAGAGGCTGAAGAGAGAGATGCAGAGGCTTAAGAGAGTGATGCAGAGGCTCAAGAGAGTGATGCAGAGGCTCAAGAGAATGATGTAGAGGCTTAAGAGAGGGATGCCGAGGCTCAAGAGAATGATGCTAAGGCTCAAGAGAGTGATGCAGAGGATGAAGAGAGTGATCCAGAGGCTTAAGAAAGGGATGCAGAGGCTCAAGAGAGTGATGCAGAGGCTCAAGAGAGTGATGCAGAGGCTAAAAAGAGTGATGCAGAGGCTTAAGAGAGGGATGCAGAGGCTCAAGAGAGTGATGCAGAGGCTCAAGAGAGGGATGCAGAGGTTTAGGAGAATGATGCAGAGGCTCAAGAGAGGGATGCAGAGGCTGAAGAGAGGATGCAGAGGCTTACATGAGTGATGCAGAGGCTTTAGAGAGGGAAGCAGAGGCTCAAGAGAGTGATGCAGAGGCTGAAGAGAGAGATGCAGAGGCTTAAGAGAGTGATGCAGAGGATCAAGAGAGTGATGCAGAGGCTCAAGAGAATGATGTAGAGGCTTAAGAAAGGGATGCAGAGGCTCAGGAGAGTGATGCAGAGGCTCATGAGAGTGATGCAGAGGCTCAAGAGAGTGATACAGAGGATCAAGAGAGTGATTCAGAGGCTCAAGGGAGTGATGCAGAGGATCAAGGGAGTGATTCAGAGGCACAAGAGAGTGTTGCAGAGGATCAAGAGAGGGATTCAGAGGCTCAAGAGAGTGATGCAGAGGATCCAGAGAGTGATGCAGAGGCTCAAGAGAGTGATGCAGAGGATCAAGAGAGGGATTCAGAGGATCAAGAGAGGGATTCAGAGGCTTAAGAGAGTGATGCCGAGGCTGAAGAGAGTGTTGCAGAGGCTCAAGAAAGGGATGCAGAGGCTTAAGAGGGTGATGCAGTGGCTCAAGAGAGTGATGCAGAGGCTCAAGAGAGGGATGCAGGGGCCCATGAGAGTGATGCAGATGCTCAAGAGAGGGATGCAGAGGATGAAGAGAGTGATGCAGCGGCTCGAGAGAATGATGCAGAGGCTCAAAAGAGGGATTCAGAGGCTCAAGAGAGGGATGCAGGTGAAATCAAATTCGATGATTTTTCGTACGAAACAAAATGCAAGAAAACTTGCTTAAAATGTAATAATATGCGAAAATCTGAGATTTAAAGGCCAAATCGCGTATCGTGATACTACTTGAAATAGTATCGAAATATTGGTAAAAATGAATATATTTACGTAATATCAAACTACATGAAAAACGTGAAAAAGTCACTATTTAACCATATTTGAGGATTTTAACTTCAAATCATAGAGCGAGGTTTCGTATTATTTAGATCCAAGAAAAGACATATGACAACGTTGTTTCCAATACAAATGATAAAAATCAATGTGTTTTTAATAGAATTAACTAAAATGTTCCTGATTTTCCGTTTATATTGCCGATGGAAGATGTAAACGAAAACCGCTCTATTCCGGCTGCAACGTCGATATGTGCAATAAAAACAGAACTTCTCCCCTTTTCAATATCTTACTCAGTATTTTCCCTCTCTTGAGCCTCTGCATCACTCTCTCAAGCCTCTGCATCACTCTCATGAGCCTCTACATCATTCTCTTGAGCCTCTGCATCCCTCTCTTAAGCCTCTACATCATTCTCTTGAGCCTATGCATCGCTCTCATGAGCCTCTGCATCACTCGCTTAAGCCTCTGCATCTCTCTCTTCAGCCTCTGCATCACTCTCTTGACCCTCTGCATCACTCTCTTGAGCCTCTGCATCCCTCTCTTGAACCTCTGCATCACTCTCTTGAGCCTCTGCATCACCCTCTTAAGCCTCTGCATCCCTTTTCTGAGCCTCTGCATCACTTTCTTAAGCCTCTGCATCCCTTTTTTGAGCGTCTGCATCACTCTCTTGAACTCGTGAATCCCTCTCATGAGCCTTTGCATCTATCTCCTGAGTCTTTGCATCACTCTCTTAAGCCTCTGCATTCCTCTCTTGAGATTCTGCGTCACTCTTAAGAGCATCTGCATCCCTCTCTTGTGCCTCTGCATCCCTCACTTGAGCCTTTGCATCCCTCTCTTGAGCCCCTGCATCCCTCTCTTCAGCCTCTGCATCCCTCTCTTGAGCCTCTGCATCCCTCTCTTAAGCCACTGCATCACTCTCTTATGCCTCTGCATCACTCTCGTAAGCCTCGGAATCACTCTCTTGAGCCTCTGCATCCCTCTCATGAACTCCTGCATCCTTCTCATGAGCCTCTGCATCCCTCTCTTGAGCCTTTGCATCACTCTCTTAAGCCTCTGCATCCCTCTCTTGTGCATCTGCATACCTCTCTTGAGCCTCTGCATCCCTCTCTTGAGCCTCTGCATCCCTCTCTCAAACTTCTGCATCATTCTCTTAAGCTTCTGCATCACGCTCTTAAGCCTCTGAATCACTCTCTTGAGCCTCTGCATCACTCTATTGAGCCCCTGCATCCCTCTCTTGAGCCTCTGCATCACTCTTTTCAGCCTCTGCATCACCCTCTTAAGCCTCTGCATCCCTCTCCTTAGCCTCTACCTCACTCTCTTAAGCCTCTGCATCTCTCTCGTAAGCCTCTGAATCACTCTCTTAAGCCTCTGCATCACTCTCTAGAGCCTCTACATCACTCTCTTCAGCCTTTGCATAACTCTTTTAAGTCTCTGCTTCCCTCTCTTGATCCTCTGCATCACTCATTTGAGCCTCTGCATCACTCTCTCTTTATCGTCTGCATCACTCTCTTGAGCCTCTGCATCCCTCTCTGCATCACTCTCTTCGGCCTCTGCATCACTCTCTTAAGCCTCTGCTTCCCTCTCTTGGTCCTCTGCATCACTCTCTTGAACCTCTGCATCACTCTCATGATCCTTTGCTTCACTCTCTTGAGCCTCTGCATCACTCTCTTGAGCCTCTACATCACTCTCTTGAGCCTCTGTATTACTCTGTTGAGCCTCTTCATCACTCTCTTATGCCTCTGCATCTCTCTCTCAGCCTCTGCATCACTCTCTTGAGCCTCTGCATCCCTCTCTGGAGCCTCAGCATCCCTCTCCTGAACCTCTGCAGCACTCTCTTGAGCCTCTGCATCATTCTCTTGAACCTCTGCATCCCTCTCTTCAGCTTCTGCATCACTCTCTTAAGCCTCTGATTCCCTCTCTTGATCCTCTGCATCACTCTCTTGAGCTTCTGCATCACTCTCTTGAGCTTCTGCATCCCTCTCTTCAGCCTCTGCATCACTCTCTTGAGCCTCTGCATCACCATTTTAAGCCTCTGCATCCCTTTTTTGAGCCGCTGCATCCCTTTCTTGAGCGTCTGCATCACTCTCTTGATCTCGTGAATCCCTCTCATGAGCCTTTGCATCCCTCTCCTGAGCCTTTGCATCACTCTCTTAAGCCTCTGCATTCCTCTCTTGAGATTCTGCGTCACTCCTAAGAGCATCTGCATCCCTCTCTTGTGCCTCTGCATCCCTCACTTGAGCCTTTGCATCCCTCTCTTGAGCCCCTGCATCCCTCTCTTGAGCCTCTGCATCCCTCTCTTGAGCCTCTGCATCCCTCTCTTAAGCCTCTGCATCACTCTTGTAAGCCTCTGAATCACTCTCTTGAGCCTCTGAATCCTCTCTTGAACTCCTGCATCCCTCTCATGAGCCTCTGCATCCCTCTCTTGAGACTTTGCATCACTCTCTTAAGCCTCTGCATCCCTCTGTTGAGCCTCTGCATCACTCTCAAGTACTTCTGCATCCTTCTCTTGTGCATCTGCATCCCTCACTTGAGCCTCTGCATCCCTCTCTTGAGCTTCTGCATCCCTCTCTTGAGCCTCTGCATCCCTCTCTTGAGCCTCTGCATCCCTCTCTCAAGCCTTTGCATCACTCTCTTAAGCCTCTGCATCACGCTCTTAAGCCTCTGAATCACTCTCTTGAGCCTCTGCATCACTCTTGAGCCCCTGCATCCCTTTCTTGAGCCTCTGCATCACTCTCTTGAGCTTCTGCATAACCCTCTTAAACCTCTGCATCACTCTCTTGGGCCTCTGCATCCCTCTCCTTAGCCTCTACCTCACTCTCTTAAGCCTCTGCATCACTCTCGTAAGCCTCTGAATCACTCTCTTAAGCCTCTGCATCACTCTCTAGAGCCTCTGCATCACTCTTTTCAGCCTTTGCATAACTCTCTTAAGCCTCTGCTTCCCTCTCTTGATCCTCTGCATCACTCTCTTGAGCCTCTGCATCACTCTCTTTATCGTCTGCATCACTCTCTTGAGCCTCTGCATCCCTCTCTGCATCACTCTCTTCGGCCTCTGCATCACTCTCTTAAGCCTCTGCTTTCCTCTCTTGATCCTCTGCATCACTCTCTTGAACCTCTGCATCACTCTCATGATCCTCTGCTTCACTCTCTTGAGCCTCTGCATCACTCTCCTGAGCCTCTACATCACTCTCTTGAGCCTCTGCATCCCTCTCTGAAGCCTCAGCATCCCTCTCTTGAAGCTCTGCAGCACTCTCTTGAGCCTCTGCATCATTCTCTTGATCCTCTGCATCCCTCTCTTAAGCCTCTGCATCACTCACCTAAGCCTATGCATCACTCTCTTCAGCCTCTGCATCCCTGTCTTGAGCCTCTGCATCATTCGCTTAAGCATCTGCATCACTCTCTTGAGCCTCTGCATCACTCTCTTGAGCCTCTGCACCCCTCTCTTAAGCCTCTGCATCACTCTCTTAAGCCTCTGCATCACTCTCTTTAGCCACTGCATCACTCTCTTGAGCCTCTACATCACTCTCTTCAGCCTCTGCATCCCTCTCTTGAGCCTCTGCATCACTTTCTTGAGCTTATGCACCACTCTCATGAGCCTCAACGAGAAACAAATAGATGATTGAAAATGAAGTATTTAAGGTTATTATCTAATCAATTATGTGTTTGTAAAATTTTTATCGTATATTTAATGAATTAATACCAATAAACTGGAAATTAACAAAAACGTGGAAAAACAGCAAAATATTGCCTAATTCGATGATATTTTGTTTATATCACATAAATAAAAAGGGGGATGATAAACGTCAAAATATACTAAATTTGATGATTTATAGTACGAAACAAAATGCAAGAAAACTTGCCTAAAATGCAATATTATGCGAAATTCTGAGATTTGAAGGCCAAATCACATATCGTGATACTACATGAAATAGTATCGAAATATTGGTAAAATGAATATATTTTCGTAATATCAAACAACATGAAAAAAGTGAAAAAAGTCACTATTATACCAAATTTGAGGATTTTATCTTCGAATCATGAAGCGAGGTTTCGTTTTATTTAGATCCAAGAAAAGACATATTACAATGTTGTTTCCAATACAAATGATAAAAATCAATGTGGTTTCATTAGAATGAACTAAAATGTTCCTGATTTTCCGTTTATATTACCGATGGAAGATGTACACGTAAAACCGCTCTAATCCGGCTGAAATGTCGATATATTCAATAAAACAGAAATTCTCCCCTTTTCAATATCTTATCAAGTACTTTAACGAGAAACAAATAGTCGATTGAAAATGAAGTATTTAAGGTTAATTTCTAATCAATTATGTGTTCGCATCATTTTTATCATATATATTAATGAATTAATAACAATAAACTGAAAATTTACAAAAACGTGGAAAAACAGTAAAATATTGCCTAATTCGATGATATTTTGTTTATATCACATAAAGGAAAAGGGAGATGATAAACGTCAAAATATTACTAAATTCGATGCTTTTTAGTACGAAACAAAATGCAAGAAAATTGGCTTAAAATGCAATATTATTCGAAATTTTGAGATTTGAAGGCCAAATCACATATCGTGATACTACATGAAATAGTATCAAAATATTGGTTAAAATGAGTCTATTTACGTAATATAAAACTACATGAAAAACGTGCAAAGAGTCACTATTATAGCAAATTTGAGGTTTTATCTTCGAATCATAAAGCGAGGTTTCGTATTATTTAGATCCAAGAAAAGACATATGACAATGTTGTTTCCAATACAAATGATAAAAACCAATGTGTTACCATTAGAATATACTAAAATGTTCCTGATTTTCCGTTTATATTACCGATGGAAGATATACACGTAAAACCGTTCTATTCCGGCTGAAACGTCGATATATGCAATAAAAACCGAACTTCTCCCCTTTTCAATATGTTTCTCAGTATTTCAACGAGAAACAAATAGATGATTGAAAATGAAGTATATAAGGTTATTATCTAATCAATTATGTGTTTGTATCCTTTTTATCGTATATTTAATGAATTGATAACAATAAACTGAAAATTCACAAAAACGTGGAAAAACAGCAAAATATTGCCTAATTCGATTATATTTTGTTTATATCACATAAAGGAAAAGGGGGATGATAAACGTCAAAATATTACTAAATTCAATGATTTTTAGTACAAAAACATGCTTAAAATGCAAAATATGCGAAATACTGAGATTTGAAGACCAAATCACATATCGTGATTCAACATGAAATAGTATCGAAATATTGGTAAAATGAATATTTTTACGTAATATCAAACTACAAAAAAAAACGTGAAAAGAGTCACTATTATACCAAATTTGAGGTTTTATCTTCGAATCATAAAGCGAGGTTTCGTATTATTTAGATCCAAGAAAAGACATATGACAATGTTGTTTCCAATACAAATGATAAAAACCAATGTGTTACCATTAGAATGAACTAAAATGTTCCTGATTTTCCGTTTATATTACCGATGGAAGATATACACGTAAAACCGCTCTATTCCTGCTGAAACGTCGATATATGCAATAAAAACCGAACTTCTTCCCTTTTCAATATTTTACTCAGTATTTCAACGAGAAACAAATAGATGATTGAAAATGAAGTATTTAAGGATATTATCTAATCAATTATGTGTTTGTATCCTTTTTATCGTATATTTAATGAATTGATAACAATAAACTGGAAATTCACAAAAACGTGGAAAAACAGCAAAAAATTGCCTAATTCGATGATATTTTGTTTATATCACATAACGGAAAAGGGGGGATGATAAACGTGAAAATATTGCTAAATTCGATGATTTATAGTACGAAACAAAATGCAAGAAAACTTTCTTAAAATGCAATATTATGCGAAATTCTGAGATTTGAAGGCCAAATCACATATCGTGATACTACATGAAATAGTATCGAAATATTGGTAAGAATGAGTCTATTTACGTAATATAAAACTACATGAAAAACGTGAAAAAGTCACTATTTTACCATATTTGAGGATTTTAACTTCAAATCACAGAGCGAGGTTTCGTATTATTTAGAATCAAGAAAAGACATATGACAATGTTGTTTCCAATACAAATGATATAAATCAATGTGTTTTCATTAGAATTAACTAAAATGTTCCTGATTTTCCGTTTATATTACCGATGGAAAATGTACACGTAAAACCGCTCTATTCCGGCTGAAACGTCGATATATGCAATAAAAACCGAACTTTTTCTCTTTTCAATATTTTGCTTAGTATTTCAACGAGAAACAAATAGATGATTGAAGATGAAGTATTTAAGGTTATTATCTAATCAATTATGTGTTTGTATCATTTTTATCGTATATATAATGAATTAATAACAATAAACTGGAAATTCACAAAAACGTGGAAAAACAGCAAAAAATAGCCTAATTCGATGATATTTTGTTTATATCACATAAAGGAAAAGGGGGGATGATAAACGTGAAAATATTACTAAATTTCTATGATTTATAGTACGAAACAAAATGCAAGAAAACTTTTCTTAAAATGCAATATTATGCGAAATTCTGAGATTTGAAGGCCAAATCACATATCGTGATACTACATGAAATAGTATCGAAATATTGGTAAAAATGAGTCTATTTACGTAATATAAAACTACATGAAAAACGCGCAAAGAGTCACTATTATACCAAATTTGAGGTTTTATCTTCGAATCATAAAGTGAGGTTTCGTATTATTTAGATCCAAGAAAAGACATATGACAATGTTGTTTCCAATACAAATGATAAAAATCAATGTGTTTCCATTAGAAATAACTAAAATGTTCCTGATTTTCCGTTTATATTACCGACGGAAGATGTATACATAAAATCGCTCTAATCCGGCGGAAACGTCGATATATACAATAAAAACAGAAATTCTCCCTTTTTCAATATCTTAACAAGTATTTTAACGAGAAACAAATAGTTGATTGAAAATGAGGTATTTAAGGTTAATTTCTATTCAATTATGTGTTTGCATCATTTTTATCGTATATTTAATGAATTAATAACAATAAACTGAAAATTTACAAAAACGTGGAAAAACAGCATAATATTGCCTAATTCGATGATATTTTGTTTATATCACATAAAGGAAAAGTGAGATGATAAACGTCAAAATATTCCTAAATTCGATGATTTTTAGTACGAAACAAAATGCAAGAAAACTTGCTTAAAATGCAATATTATGCGAAATTCTGAGATTTGAAGGCCAAATCACATATCGTGATACTACATGAAATAGTATCGAAATATTGGTAAAAATGAGTCTATTTACGTAATATAAAATTACATGAAAAACATGCAAAGAGTCACTATTATACCAAATTTGAGGTTTTATCTTCGAATCATAAAGCGAGGTTTCGTATTATTTAGATCCAAGAAAAGACATATGACAATGTTGTTTCCAATACAAATGATAAAAACCAATGTGTTACCATTAGAATATACTAAAATGTTCCTGATTTTCCGTTTATATTACCGATGGAAGATATACACGTAAAACCGTTCTATTCCGGCTGAAACGTCGATATATGCAATAAAAACCGAACTTCTCCCCTTTTCAATATGTTTCTCAGTATTTCAACGAGAAACAAATAGATGATTGAAAATGAAGTATATAAGGTTATTATCTAATCAATTATGTGTTTGTATCCTTTTTATCGTATATTTAATGAATTGATAACAATAAACTGAAAATTCACAAAAACGTGGAAAAACAGCAAAATATTGCCTAATTCGATTATATTTTGTTTATATCACATAAAGGAAAAGGGGGATGATAAACGTCAAAATATTACTAAATTCAATGATTTTTAGTACAAAAACATGCTTAAAATGCAAAATATGCGAAATACTGAGATTTGAAGACCAAATCACATATCGTGATTCAACATGAAATAGTATCGAAATATTGGTAAAATGAATATTTTTACGTAATATCAAACTACAAAAAAAAACGTGAAAAGAGTCACTATTATACCAAATTTGAGGTTTTATCTTCGAATCATAAAGCGAGGTTTCGTATTATTTAGATCCAAGAAAAGACATATGACAATGTTGTTTCCAATACAAATGATAAAAACCAATGTGTTACCATTAGAATGAACTAAAATGTTCCTGATTTTCCGTTTATATTACCGATGGAAGATATACACGTAAAACCGCTCTATTCCTGCTGAAACGTCGATATATGCAATAAAAACCGAACTTCTTCCCTTTTCAATATTTTACTCAGTATTTCAACGAGAAACAAATAGATGATTGAAAATGAAGTATTTAAGGATATTATCTAATCAATTATGTGTTTGTATCCTTTTTATCGTATATTTAATGAATTGATAACAATAAACTGGAAATTCACAAAAACGTGGAAAAACAGCAAAAAATTGCCTAATTCGATGATATTTTGTTTATATCACATAACGGAAAAGGGGGGATGATAAACGTGAAAATATTGCTAAATTCGATGATTTATAGTACGAAACAAAATGCAAGAAAACTTTCTTAAAATGCAATATTATGCGAAATTCTGAGATTTGAAGGCCAAATCACATATCGTGATACTACATGAAATAGTATCGAAATATTGGTAAGAATGAGTCTATTTACGTAATATAAAACTACATGAAAAACGTGAAAAAGTCACTATTTTACCATATTTGAGGATTTTAACTTCAAATCACAGAGCGAGGTTTCGTATTATTTAGAATCAAGAAAAGACATATGACAATGTTGTTTCCAATACAAATGATATAAATCAATGTGTTTTCATTAGAATTAACTAAAATGTTCCTGATTTTCCGTTTATATTACCGATGGAAAATGTACACGTAAAACCGCTCTATTCCGGCTGAAACGTCGATATATGCAATAAAAACCGAACTTTTTCTCTTTTCAATATTTTGCTTAGTATTTCAACGAGAAACAAATAGATGATTGAAGATGAAGTATTTAAGGTTATTATCTAATCAATTATGTGTTTGTATCATTTTTATCGTATATATAATGAATTAATAACAATAAACTGGAAATTCACAAAAACGTGGAAAAACAGCAAAAAATAGCCTAATTCGATGATATTTTGTTTATATCACATAAAGGAAAAGGGGGGATGATAAACGTGAAAATATTACTAAATTTCTATGATTTATAGTACGAAACAAAATGCAAGAAAACTTTTCTTAAAATGCAATATTATGCGAAATTCTGAGATTTGAAGGCCAAATCACATATCGTGATACTACATGAAATAGTATCGAAATATTGGTAAAAATGAGTCTATTTACGTAATATAAAACTACATGAAAAACGCGCAAAGAGTCACTATTATACCAAATTTGAGGTTTTATCTTCGAATCATAAAGTGAGGTTTCGTATTATTTAGATCCAAGAAAAGACATATGACAATGTTGTTTCCAATACAAATGATAAAAATCAATGTGTTTCCATTAGAAATAACTAAAATGTTCCTGATTTTCCGTTTATATTACCGACGGAAGATGTATACATAAAATCGCTCTAATCCGGCGGAAACGTCGATATATACAATAAAAACAGAAATTCTCCCTTTTTCAATATCTTAACAAGTATTTTAACGAGAAACAAATAGTTGATTGAAAATGAGGTATTTAAGGTTAATTTCTATTCAATTATGTGTTTGCATCATTTTTATCGTATATTTAATGAATTAATAACAATAAACTGAAAATTTACAAAAACGTGGAAAAACAGCATAATATTGCCTAATTCGATGATATTTTGTTTATATCACATAAAGGAAAAGTGAGATGATAAACGTCAAAATATTCCTAAATTCGATGATTTTTAGTACGAAACAAAATGCAAGAAAACTTGCTTAAAATGCAATATTATGCGAAATTCTGAGATTTGAAGGCCAAATCACATATCGTGATACTACATGAAATAGTATCGAAATATTGGTAAAAATGAGTCTATTTACGTAATATAAAATTACATGAAAAACATGCAAAGAGTCACTATTATACCAAATTTGAGGTTTTATCTTCGAATCATAAAGCGAGGTTTCGTATTATTTAGATCCAAGAAAAGACATATGACAATGTTGTTTCCAATACAAATGATAAAAACCAATGTGTTACCATTAGAATATACTAAAATGTTCCTGATTTTCCGTTTATATTACCGATGGAAGATATACACGTAAAACCGTTCTATTCCGGCTGAAACGTCGATATATGCAATAAAAACCGAACTTCTCCCCTTTTCAATATGTTTCTCAGTATTTCAACGAGAAACAAATAGATGATTGAAAATGAAGTATATAAGGTTATTATCTAATCAATTATGTGTTTGTATCCTTTTTATCGTATATTTAATGAATTGATAACAATAAACTGAAAATTCACAAAAACGTGGAAAAACAGCAAAATATTGCCTAATTCGATTATATTTTGTTTATATCACATAAAGGAAAAGGGGGATGATAAACGTCAAAATATTACTAAATTCAATGATTTTTAGTACAAAAACATGCTTAAAATGCAAAATATGCGAAATACTGAGATTTGAAGACCAAATCACATATCGTGATACAACATGAAATAGTATCGAAATATTGGTAAAATGAATATATTTGCGTAATATCAAACTACAAAAAAAACGTGAAAAGAGTCACTATTATACCAAATTTGAGGTTTTATCTTCGAATCATAAAGCGAGGTTTCGTATTATTTAGATCCAAGAAAAGACATATGACAATGTTGTTTCCCATACAAATGATAAAAACCAATGTGTTACCATTAGTATGAACTAAAATGTTCCTAATTTTCCGTTTATATTACCGATGGAAGATATACACGTAAAACCGCTCTATTCCTGCTGAAACTTCGATATATGCAATAAAAACCGAACTTCTTCCCTTTTCAATATTTTACTCAGTATTTCAACGAGAAACAAATAGATGATTGAAGATGAAGTATTTAAGGTTATTATCTAATCAATTATGTGTTTGTATCATTTTTATCGTATATATAATGAATTAATAACAATAAACTGGAAATTCACAAAAACGTGAAAAAACAGCAAAAAATTGCCTAATTCGATGATATTTTGTTTATATCACATAAAGAAAAAGGGGGGATGATAAACGTGAAAATATTACTAAATTCAATGATTTATAGTACGAAACAAAATGCAAGAAAACTTTTCTTAAAATGCAATATTATGCAAAATTCTGAGATTTGAAGGCCAAATCATATATCGTGATACTACATGAAAAAGTATCGAAATATTGGTAAAAATGAATATATTTACGTAATATCAAACTACATGAAAAACGTGAAAAAATTCACTATTATACCAAATTTGAGGTTTTAACTTCGAATCATAAAGCGAGGTTTCGTATTATTTAGATCCAAGAAAAGACACATGACAATGTTGTTTCCAATACAAATGATAAAAATCAATGTGTTTACATTAGAATGAACTAAAATGTTCCTGATTTTTCGTTTATATTACCGACAGAAGATGTACACGTAAAACCGTTCTAATCCGGCTGAAACGTCGATATATGCAATGAAAACCGAACTTCTCCTCTTTTCAATATCTTATCAAGTATTTTATCGAGAAAGAAATAGTTGATTGAAAACGAAGTATTTAAGTTTATCATCTAATCAATTATGCGTTTGTATCATTTTTATCGTATATTTAATGAATTAATACCAATAAACTGGAAATTCACAAAAACGTGGAAAAACAGCAAAATATTGCCTAATTCGATAATATTTTGTTTATATCACATAAAGGAAAAGTGAGATGATAAACGTCAAAATATTACTAAATTCGATGATTTTTAGTACGAAACAAAATGCAAGAAAACTTGCTTAAAATGCAATATTATGCGAAATTCTGAAATTTGTAGGCCAAATCACATATCGTGATACTACATGAAATAGTATCGAAATATTGGTAAAAATGAGTCTATTTACGTAATATAAAACTACATGAAAAACGTGAAAAAGTCACTATTTTACCATATTTGAGGATTTTAACTTCAAATCACAGAGCGAGGTTTCGTATTATTTTGAATCAAGAAAAGACATATGACAATGTTGTTTCCAATACAAATGATATAAATCAATGTGTTTTCATTAGAATTAACTAAAATGTTCCTGATTTTCCGTTTATATTACCGGTGGATGATGTACACGTAAAACCGCTCTATTCCGGCTGAAACGTCGATATATGCAATAAAAACCGAACTTCTTCCCTTTTCAATATTTTGCTCAGTATTTCAACGAGAAACAAATAGTTGATTGAAAATGAAGTATTTAAGGATATTATCTAATCAATTATGTGTTTGTATCCTTTTTATCGTATATTTAATGAATTGATAACAATAAACTGGAAATTCACAAAAACGTGGAAAAACAGCAAAAAATTGCCTAATTCGATTATATTTTGTTTATATCACATAAAAGAAAAGGGGGATGATAAACGTCAAAATATTACTAAATTCAATGATTTTTAGTACGAAAACATGCTTAAAATGCAAAATATGCGAAATACTGAGATTTGAAGACCAAATCACATATCGTGATACAACATGAAATAGTATCGAAATATTGGTAAAATGAATATATTTACGTAATATCAAACTACAAAAAAACGTGAAAAAGTCACTGTTATATCAAATTTGAGGATTTTATCTTCGAATCATAGAGCGAAGTTTCGTATTATTTAGATCCAAGAAAAGACATATGACAATGTTGTTTCCAATACAAATGATAAAAATCAATATGTTTTCATTAGAATTAACTAAAATGTTCCTGATTTTCCGTTTATATTACCGACGGAAGATGTATACATAAAACCGCTCTAATCCGGCGGAAACGTCGATATATGCAATAAAAACAGAAATTCTCCCTTTTTCAATATCTTAACAAGTATTTTAACGAGAAACAAATAGTTTATTGAAAATGAGGTATTTAAGGTTAATTTCTATTCAATTATGTGTTTGCATCATTTTTATCGTATATTTAATGAATTAATAACAATAAACTGAAAATTTACAAAAACGTGTAAAAACAGCATAATATTGCCTAATTCGATGATATTTTGTTTATATCACGTAAAGGAAAAGTGAGATGATAAACGTCAAAATATTGCTAAATTCGATGATTTTTAGTACGAAACAAAATGCAAGAAAACTTGCTAAAAATGCAATATTATACGAAATTCTGAGATTTGAAGGCTAAATCACATATCGTGAGACTACATGAAATAGTATCGAAATATTGGTAAAAATGAATATATTTACGTAATATAAAACTACATGAAAAACGTGAAAAGAGTCACTATTATACCAAATTTGAGGTTTTAACTTCGAATCATAGAGCGAGGTTTCGTATTATTTAGATCCAAGAAAAGACATATGACAATGTTGTTTCCAATACAAATAATAAAAACCAATGTGTTACCATTAGAATGAACTAAAATGTTCCTGATTTTCCGTTTATATTACCGATGGAAGATGTACACGTAAAACCACTCTATTCCAGATGAAACGTCGATATATGCAATAAAAACCGAACTTCTCCCCTTTTCAATATGTTTCTCAGTATTTCAACGAGAAACAAATAGATGATTGAAAATGAAGTATTTAAGGTTATTATCTAATCAATTATGTGTTTGTATCCTTTTTATCGTATATTTAATGAATTGATAACAATAAACTGAAAATTCACAAAAACGTGGAAAAACAGCAAAATATTGCCTAATTCGATTATATTTTGCTTAGATCCAAGAAAAGACATATGACAATGTTGTTTCCAATACAAATGATAAAAATTAATGTGTTTTCATTAGAATGAACTAAAATGTTCCTGATTTTCCGTTTATATTACCGATGGAAGATGTAACCTTAAAACCGGTCTATTCCATCTGAAACGTCGATATATGCAATAAAAACCGAACTTCTCCCCTTTTCAATATCTTACTCAGTATTTCGACGAGAAACAAATAGATGATTGAAAATGAAGTATTTAAGGTTATTATCTAATCAATTACGTGTTTGCATCATTTTTATCGTATATTTTATGAATTAATAACAATAAACTGGATATTCACAAAAACGTGGAAAGACGGCAAAATATTGCCTATTTCGATGATATTTTGTTTAAATCACATAAAGGAAAAGGGGATGACAAGCGTCAAAATATTGCCAAATTCGATGATGTTGAGTGCGAAACAAAATGCAAGAAAACTTGCTTAAAATGCAATATTATCCAAATTCTAAGATATGAAGGTAAAATCACATATCGTGATACTATATGAAATAGTATCGAAATATTGGTAAAAATGAATATATTTACGTAATATCAAACTACATAAAAAACGTGAAAAAGTCACTATTATAAAAAATTTGAGGATTTTAACTTCGAATCTTAAAGCGAGGTTTCATATTATTTAGATCCAAGAAAAGACATATGACAATGTTGTTTCCAATACAAATGATAAAAATCAATGTGTTTTCATTAGAATGAACTAAAATGTTCCTGATTTTCCGTTTATATTACCGATGGAAGATGTACACGTAAAACCGCAGAATTCCGGCTGAAACGTCGATATATGCAATAAAAACCGAACTTCTCCCCTTTTCAATATCTTACTCAGTATTTCAACGAGAAACAAATAGATGATTGAAGATGAAGTATTTAAGTTTATTATCTAATCAATTACATGTTTGCATCTCTTTTATCGTATATTTAATGAATTAATTCCAATAAACTTAAAATTCACAGAAACGTGGAAAAACGGCAAAATATTGCCTAATTCGATGATATTTTGTTTAAATCACATAAAGGAAAAGGGGATGATAAACGTCAAAATATTGCTAAATTCGTTAATTTTTAGTACGAAACAAAATGCAAGAATTTTGCTTAAAAATGCATCATTTGCGAAATTTTGAGATTTGAAAGCCAAATCACATATCGTGAGAAAACATGAAGTAGTATCGATATATTGGTAAAAACGAATATATTTACGTAAAATCACACCACATGAAAAACGTGAAAAAAGTCACTGTTTTACCATATTTGAGGATTTTAACTTCAAATCATAGAGCAAGGTTTCGTTTTATTTAGAACCAAGAAAAAGACATATGACAATGTTGTTTCCAATACAAATGATAAAAATCAATGTGTTTCCATTAGAAATAACTAAAATGTTCCTGATTTTCCGTTTATATTACCGACGGAAGATGTATACATAAAACCGCTCTAATCCGGCGGAAACGTCGATATATACAATAAAAACAGAAATTCTCCCTTTTTCAATATCTTAACAAGTATTTCAACGAGAAACAAATAGATGATTGAAGATGAAGTATTTAAGGATATTATCTAATCAATTATGTGTTTGTATCCTTTTTATCGTATATTTAATGAATTGATAACAATAAACTGGAAATTCACAAAAACGTGGAAAAACAGCAAAAAATTGCCTAATTCGATGATATTTTGTTTATATCACATAACGGAAAAGGGGGGATGATAAACGTGAAAATATTGCTAAATTCGATGATTTATAGTACGAAACAAAATGCAAGAAAACTTTCTTAAAATGCAATATTATGCGAAATTCTGAGATTTGAAGGCCAAATCACATATCGTGATACTACATGAAATAGTATCGAAATATTGGTAAGAATGAGTCTATTTACGTAATATAAAACTACATGAAAAACGTGAAAAAGTCACTATTTTACCATATTTGAGGATTTTAACTTCAAATCACAGAGCGAGGTTTCGTATTATTTAGAATCAAGAAAAGACATATGACAATGTTGTTTCCAATACAAATGATATAAATCAATGTGTTTTCATTAGAATTAACTAAAATGTTCCTGATTTTCCGTTTATATTACCGATGGAAAATGTACACGTAAAACCGCTCTATTCCGGCTGAAACGTCGATATATGCAATAAAAACCGAACTTTTTCTCTTTTCAATATTTTGCTTAGTATTTCAACGAGAAACAAATAGATGATTGAAGATGAAGTATTTAAGGTTATTATCTAATCAATTATGTGTTTGTATCATTTTTATCGTATATATAATGAATTAATAACAATAAACTGGAAATTCACAAAAACGTGGAAAAACAGCAAAAATAGCCTAATTCGATGATATTTTGTTTATATCACATAAAGGAAAAGGGGGGATGATAAACGTGAAAATATTACTAAATTTCTATGATTTATAGTACGAAACAAAATGCAAGAAAACTTTTCTTAAAATGCAATATTATGCGAAATTCTGAGATTTGAAGGCCAAATCACATATCGTGATACTACATGAAATAGTATCGAAATATTGGTAAAAATGAGTCTATTTACGTAATATAAAACTACATGAAAAACGCGCAAAGAGTCACTATTATACCAAATTTGAGGTTTTATCTTCGAATCATAAAGTGAGGTTTCGTATTATTTAGATCCAAGAAAAGACATATGACAATGTTGTTTCCAATACAAATGATAAAAATCAATGTGTTTCCATTAGAAATAACTAAAATGTTCCTGATTTTCCGTTTATATTACCGACGGAAGATGTATACATAAAATCGCTCTAATCCGGCGGAAACGTCGATATATACAATAAAAACAGAAATTCTCCCTTTTTCAATATCTTAACAAGTATTTTAACGAGAAACAAATAGTTGATTGAAAATGAGGTATTTAAGGTTAATTTCTATTCAATTATGTGTTTGCATCATTTTTATCGTATATTTAATGAATTAATAACAATAAACTGAAAATTTACAAAAACGTGGAAAAACAGCATAATATTGCCTAATTCGATGATATTTTGTTTATATCACATAAAGGAAAAGTGAGATGATAAACGTCAAAATATTCCTAAATTCGATGATTTTTAGTACGAAACAAAATGCAAGAAAACTTGCTTAAAATGCAATATTATGCGAAATTCTGAGATTTGAAGGCCAAATCACATATCGTGATACTACATGAAATAGTATCGAAATATTGGTAAAAATGAGTCTATTTACGTAATATAAAATTACATGAAAAACATGCAAAGAGTCACTATTATACCAAATTTGAGGTTTTATCTTCGAATCATAAAGCGAGGTTTCGTATTATTTAGATCCAAGAAAAGACATATGACAATGTTGTTTCCAATACAAATGATAAAAACCAATGTGTTACCATTAGAATATACTAAAATGTTCCTGATTTTCCGTTTATATTACCGATGGAAGATATACACGTAAAACCGTTCTATTCCGGCTGAAACGTCGATATATGCAATAAAAACCGAACTTCTCCCCTTTTCAATATGTTTCTCAGTATTTCAACGAGAAACAAATAGATGATTGAAAATGAAGTATATAAGGTTATTATCTAATCAATTATGTGTTTGTATCCTTTTTATCGTATATTTAATGAATTGATAACAATAAACTGAAAATTCACAAAAACGTGGAAAAACAGCAAAATATTGCCTAATTCGATTATATTTTGTTTATATCACATAAAGGAAAAGGGGGATGATAAACGTCAAAATATTACTAAATTCAATGATTTTTAGTACAAAAACATGCTTAAAATGCAAAATATGCGAAATACTGAGATTTGAAGACCAAATCACATATCGTGATACAACATGAAATAGTATCGAAATATTGGTAAAATGAATATATTTGCGTAATATCAAACTACAAAAAAAAACGTGAAAAGAGTCACTATTATACCAAATTTGAGGTTTTATCTTCGAATCATAAAGCGAGGTTTCGTATTATTTAGATCCAAGAAAAGACATATGACAATGTTGTTTCCCATACAAATGATAAAAACCAATGTGTTACCATTAGTATGAACTAAAATGTTCCTAATTTTCCGTTTATATTACCGATGGAAGATATACACGTAAAACCGCTCTATTCCTGCTGAAACTTCGATATATGCAATAAAAACCGAACTTCTTCCCTTTTCAATATTTTACTCAGTATTTCAACGAGAAACAAATAGATGATTGAAGATGAAGTATTTAAGGTTATTATCTAATCAATTATGTGTTTGTATCATTTTTATCGTATATATAATGAATTAATAACAATAAACTGGAAATTCACAAAAACGTTAAAAAACAGCAAAAAATTGCCTAATTCGATGATATTTTGTTTATATCACATAAAGAAAAAGGGGGGATGATAAACGTGAAAATATTACTAAATTCAATGATTTATAGTACGAAACAAAATGCAAGAAAACTTTTCTTAAAATGCAATATTATGCAAAATTCTGAGATTTGAAGGCCAAATCATATATCGTGATACTACATGAAAAGTATCGAAATATTGGTAAAAATGAATATATTTACGTAATATCAAACTACATGAAAAACGTGAAAAAATTCACTATTATACCAAATTTGAGGTTTTAACTTCGAATCATAAAGCGAGGTTTCGTATTATTTAGATCCAAGAAAAGACACATGACAATGTTGTTTCCAATACAAATGATAAAAATCAATGTGTTTACATTAGAATGAACTAAAATGTTCCTGATTTTTCGTTTATATTACCGACAGAAGATGTACACGTAAAACCGTTCTAATCCGGCTGAAACGTCGATATATGCAATGAAAACCGAACTTCTCCTCTTTTCAATATCTTATCAAGTATTTTATCGAGAAAGAAATAGTTGATTGAAAACGAAGTATTTAAGTTTATCATCTAATCAATTATGCGTTTGTATCATTTTTATCGTATATTTAATGAATTAATACCAATAAAACTGGAAATTCACAAAAACGTGGAAAAACAGCAAAATATTGCCTAATTCGATAATATTTTGTTTATATCACATAAAGGAAAAGTGAGATGATAAACGTCAAAATATTACTAAATTCGATGATTTTTAGTACGAAACAAAATGCAAGAAAACTTGCTTAAAATGCAATATTATGCGAAATTCTGAAATTTGTAGGCCAAATCACATATCGTGATACTACATGAAATAGTATCGAAATATTGGTAAAAATGAGTCTATTTACGTAATATAAAACTACATGAAAAACGTGAAAAAGTCACTATTTTACCATATTTGAGGATTTTAACTTCAAATCACAGAGCGAGGTTTCGTATTATTTTGAATCAAGAAAAGACATATGACAATGTTGTTTCCAATACAAATGATATAAATCAATGTGTTTTCATTAGAATTAACTAAAATGTTCCTGATTTTCCGTTTATATTACCGGTGGATGATGTACACGTAAAACCGCTCTATTCCGGCTGAAACGTCGATATATGCAATAAAAACCGAACTTCTTCCCTTTTCAATATTTTGCTCAGTATTTCAACGAGAAACAAATAGTTGATTGAAAATGAAGTATTTAAGGATATTATCTAATCAATTATGTGTTTGTATCCTTTTTATCGTATATTTAATGAATTGATAACAATAAACTGGAAATTCACAAAAACGTGGAAAAACAGCAAAAAATTGCCTAATTCGATTATATTTTGTTTATATCACATAAAAGAAAAGGGGGATGATAAACGTCAAAATATTACTAAATTCAATGATTTTTAGTACGAAAACATGCTTAAAATGCAAAATATGCGAAATACTGAGATTTGAAGACCAAATCACATATCGTGATACAACATGAAATAGTATCGAAATATTGGTAAAATGAATATATTTACGTAATATCAAACTACAAAAAAACGTGAAAAAGTCACTGTTATATCAAATTTGAGGATTTTATCTTCGAATCATAGAGCGAAGTTTCGTATTATTTAGATCCAAGAAAAGACATATGACAATGTTGTTTCCAATACAAATGATAAAAATCAATATGTTTTCATTAGAATTAACTAAAATGTTCCTGATTTTCCGTTTATATTACCGACGGAAGATGTATACATAAAACCGCTCTAATCCGGCGGAAACGTCGATATATGCAATAAAAACAGAAATTCTCCCTTTTTCAATATCTTAACAAGTATTTTAACGAGAAACAAATAGTTTATTGAAAATGAGGTATTTAAGGTTAATTTCTATTCAATTATGTGTTTGCATCATTTTTATCGTATATTTAATGAATTAATAACAATAAACTGAAAATTTACAAAAACGTGTAAAAACAGCATAATATTGCCTAATTCGATGATATTTTGTTTATATCACGTAAAGGAAAAGTGAGATGATAAACGTCAAAATATTGCTAAATTCGATGATTTTTAGTACGAAACAAAATGCAAGAAAACTTGCTAAAAATGCAATATTATACGAAATTCTGAGATTTGAAGGCTAAATCACATATCGTGAGACTACATGAAATAGTATCGAAATATTGGTAAAAATGAATATATTTACGTAATATAAAACTACATGAAAAACGTGAAAAGAGTCACTATTATACCAAATTTGAGGTTTTAACTTCGAATCATAGAGCGAGGTTTCGTATTATTTAGATCCAAGAAAAGACATATGACAATGTTGTTTCCAATACAAATAATAAAAACCAATGTGTTACCATTAGAATGAACTAAAATGTTCCTGATTTTCCGTTTATATTACCGATGGAAGATGTACACGTAAAACCACTCTATTCCAGATGAAACGTCGATATATGCAATAAAAACCGAACTTCTCCCCTTTTCAATATGTTTCTCAGTATTTCAACGAGAAACAAATAGATGATTGAAAATGAAGTATTTAAGGTTATTATCTAATCAATTATGTGTTTGTATCCTTTTTATCGTATATTTAATGAATTGATAACAATAAACTGAAAATTCACAAAAACGTGGAAAAACAGCAAAATATTGCCTAATTCGATTATATTTTGCTTAGATCCAAGAAAAGACATATGACAATGTTGTTTCCAATACAAATGATAAAAATTAATGTGTTTTCATTAGAATGAACTAAAATGTTCCTGATTTTCCGTTTATATTACCGATGGAAGATGTAACCTTAAAACCGGTCTATTCCATCTGAAACGTCGATATATGCAATAAAAACCGAACTTCTCCCCTTTTCAATATCTTACTCAGTATTTCGACGAGAAACAAATAGATGATTGAAAATGAAGTATTTAAGGTTATTATCTAATCAATTACGTGTTTGCATCATTTTATCGTATATTTTATGAATTAATAACAATAAACTGGAATATTCACAAAAACGTGGAAAGACGGCAAAATATTGCCTATTTCGATGATATTTTGTTTAATCACATAAGGAAAAGGGGATGACAAGCGTCAAAATATTGCCAAATTCGATGATGTTGAGTGCGAAACAAAATGCAAGAAAACTTGCTTAAAATGCAATATTATCCAAATTCTAAGATATGAAGGTAAAATCACATATCGTGATACTATATGAAATAGTATCGAAATATTGGTAAAAATGAATATATTTACGTAATATCAAACTACATAAAAAACGTGAAAAAGTCACTATTATAAAAAATTTGAGGATTTTAATCTTCGAATCATTAAAGCGAGGTTTCATATTATTTAGATCCAAGAAAAGACATATGACAATGTTGTTTCCAATACAAATGATAAAAATCAATGTGTTTCATTAGAATGAACTAAAATGTTCCTGATTTTCCGTTTATATTACCGATGGAAGATGTACACGTAAAACCGTCTATTCCGGCTGAAACGTCGATATATGCAATAAAAACCGAACTTCTCCCCTTTTCAATATGTTTTCTCAGTATTTCAACGAGAAACAAATAGATGATTGAAAATGAAGTATATAAGGTTATTATCTAATCAATTATGTGTTTGTATCCTTTTTATCGTATATTATGAATTGATAACAATAAACTGAAATTCACAAAACGTTTGGAAAACAGCAAAATATTGCCTAATTCGATTATATTTTGTTTATATCACATAAAGGAAAAGGGGGATGAAAACGTCAAAATATACTAAATTCAATGTATTTTTAGTACAAAAACATGCTTAAAATGCAAAATATGCGAAATACTGAGATTTGAAGACCAAATCACATATCGTGATATCAACATGAAATAGTATCGAAATATTGGTAAAATGAATATTTTTACGTAATATCAAACTACAAAAAAACGTGAAAGAGTCACTATTATACAAATTTGAGGTTTTATCTTCGAATCATAAAGCGAGGTTTCGTATTATTTAGATCCAAGAAAAGACATATGACAATGTTGTTCCATACAAATGATAAAAATCAATGTGTTCCATTAGAAATGAACTAAAATGTTCCTGATTTTCCGTTTATATTACCGATGGAAGATGTATACACGTAAAACCGCCTCTAATTCCGGCTGAAACGTCGATATATAGCAATAAAAACCGAACTTCTCCCTTTTCAATATCTTACTCAAGTATTTCAACGAGAAACAAATAGATGATTGAAGATGAAGTATTTAAGGATATTATCTAATCAATTATGTGTTTGTATCCTTTTTATCGTATATTTAAGAATTGATAACAATAAACTGGAAATTCACAAAAACGTGGAAAAACAGCAAAAATTGCCTAATTCGATGATATTTTGTTTATATCACATAACGGAAAAGGGGGATGATAAACGTGAAAATATTGCTAAATTCGATGATTTATAGTACGAAACAAAATGCAAGAAAACTTTCTTAAAATGCAATATTATGCGAAATTCTGAGATTTGAAGGCCAAATCACATATCGTGATACTACATGAAATAGTATCGAAATATTGGTAAGAATGAGTTATTTACGTAATATAAAACTACATGAAAAACGTGAAAAAGTCACTATTTTACCATATTTGAGGATTTTAACTTCAAATCACAGAGCGAGGTTTCGTATTATTTAGAATCAAGAAAAGACATATGACAATGTTGTTTCCAATACAAATGATATAAATCAATGTGTTTTCATTAGAATTAACTAAAATGTTCCTGATTTTCCGTTTATATTACCGATGGAAAATGTACACGTAAAACCGCTCTATTCCGGCTGAAACGTCGATATATGCAATAAAAACCGAACTTTTTCTCTTTTCAATATTTTGCTTAGTATTTCAACGAGAAACAAATAGATGATTGAAGATGAAGTATTTAAGGTTATTATCTAATCAATTATGTGTTTGTATCATTTTTATCGTATATATAATGAATTAATAACAATAAACTGGAAATTCACAAAAACGTGGAAAAACAGCAAAAAATAGCCTAATTCGATGATATTTTGTTTATATCACATAAAGGAAAAGGGGGGATGATAAACGTGAAAATATTACTAAATTTCTATGATTTATAGTACGAAACAAAATGCAAGAAAACTTTTCTTAAAATGCAATATTATGCGAAATTCTGAGATTTGAAGGCCAAATCACATATCGTGATACTACATGAAATAGTATCGAAATATTGGTAAAAATGAGTCTATTTACGTAATATAAAACTACATGAAAAACGCGCAAAGAGTCACTATTATACCAAATTTGAGGTTTTATCTTCGAATCATAAAGTGAGGTTTCGTATTATTTAGATCCAAGAAAAGACATATGACAATGTTGTTTCCAATACAAATGATAAAAATCAATGTGTTTCCATTAGAAATAACTAAAATGTTCCTGATTTTCCGTTTATATTACCGACGGAAGATGTATACATAAAATCGCTCTAATCCGGCGGAAACGTCGATATATACAATAAAAACAGAAATTCTCCCTTTTTCAATATCTTAACAAGTATTTTAACGAGAAACAAATAGTTGATTGAAAATGAGGTATTTAAGGTTAATTTCTATTCAATTATGTGTTTGCATCATTTTTATCGTATATTTAATGAATTAATAACAATAAACTGAAATTTACAAAAACGTGGAAAAACAGCATAATATTGCCTAATTCGATGATATTTTGTTTATATCACATAAAGGAAAAGTGAGATGATAAACGTCAAAATATTCCTAAATTCGATGATTTTTAGTACGAAACAAAATGCAAGAAAACTTGCTTAAAATGCAATATTATGCGAAATTCTGAGATTTGAAGGCCAAATCACATATCGTGATACTACATGAAATAGTATCGAAATATTGGTAAAAATGAGTCTATTTACGTAATATAAAATTACATGAAAAACATGCAAAGAGTCACTATTATACCAAATTTGAGGTTTTATCTTCGAATCATAAAGCGAGGTTTCGTATTATTTAGATCCAAGAAAAGACATATGACAATGTTGTTTCCAATACAAATGATAAAAACCAATGTGTTACCATTAGAATATACTAAAATGTTCCTGATTTTCCGTTTATATTACCGATGGAAGATATACACGTAAAACCGTTCTATTCCGGCTGAAACGTCGATATATGCAATAAAAACCGAACTTCTCCCCTTTTCAATATGTTTCTCAGTATTTCAACGAGAAACAAATAGATGATTGAAAATGAAGTATATAAGGTTATTATCTAATCAATTATGTGTTTGTATCCTTTTTATCGTATATTTAATGAATTGATAACAATAAACTGAAAATTCACAAAAACGTGGAAAAACAGCAAAATATTGCCTAATTCGATTATATTTTGTTTATATCACATAAAGGAAAAGGGGGATGATAAACGTCAAAATATTACTAAATTCAATGATTTTTAGTACAAAAACATGCTTAAAATGCAAAATATGCGAAATACTGAGATTTGAAGACCAAATCACATATCGTGATACAACATGAAATAGTATCGAAATATTGGTAAAATGAATATATTTGCGTAATATCAAACTACAAAAAAAACGTGAAAAGAGTCACTATTATACCAAATTTGAGGTTTTATCTTCGAATCATAAAGCGAGGTTTCGTATTATTTAGATCCAAGAAAAGACATATGACAATGTTGTTTCCCATACAAATGATAAAAACCAATGTGTTACCATTAGTATGAACTAAAATGTTCCTAATTTTCCGTTTATATTACCGATGGAAGATATACACGTAAAACCGCTCTATTCCTGCTGAAACTTCGATATATGCAATAAAAACCGAACTTCTTCCCTTTTCAATATTTTACTCAGTATTTCAACGAGAAACAAATAGATGATTGAAGATGAAGTATTTAAGGTTATTATCTAATCAATTATGTGTTTGTATCATTTTTATCGTATATATAATGAATTAATAACAATAAACTGGAAATTCACAAAAACGTTAAAAAACAGCAAAAAATTGCCTAATTCGATGATATTTTGTTTATATCACATAAAGAAAAAGGGGGGATGATAAACGTGAAAATATTACTAAATTCAATGATTTATAGTACGAAACAAAATGCAAGAAAACTTTTCTTAAAATGCAATATTATGCAAAATTCTGAGATTTGAAGGCCAAATCATATATCGTGATACTACATGAAAAAGTATCGAAATATTGGTAAAAATGAATATATTTACGTAATATCAAACTACATGAAAAACGTGAAAAAATTCACTATTATACCAAATTTGAGGTTTTAACTTCGAATCATAAAGCGAGGTTTCGTATTATTTAGATCCAAGAAAAGACACATGACAATGTTGTTTCCAATACAAATGATAAAAATCAATGTGTTTACATTAGAATGAACTAAAATGTTCCTGATTTTTCGTTTATATTACCGACAGAAGATGTACACGTAAAACCGTTCTAATCCGGCTGAAACGTCGATATATGCAATGAAAACCGAACTTCTCCTCTTTTCAATATCTTATCAAGTATTTTATCGAGAAAGAAATAGTTGATTGAAAACGAAGTATTTAAGTTTATCATCTAATCAATTATGCGTTTGTATCATTTTTATCGTATATTTAATGAATTAATACCAATAAACTGGAAATTCACAAAAACGTGGAAAAACAGCAAAATATTGCCTAATTCGATAATATTTTGTTTATATCACATAAAGGAAAAGTGAGATGATAAACGTCAAAATATTACTAAATTCGATGATTTTTAGTACGAAACAAAATGCAAGAAAACTTGCTTAAAATGCAATATTATGCGAAATTCTGAAATTTGTAGGCCAAATCACATATCGTGATACTACATGAAATAGTATCGAAATATTGGTAAAAATGAGTCTATTTACGTAATATAAAACTACATGAAAAACGTGAAAAAGTCACTATTTTACCATATTTGAGGATTTTAACTTCAAATCACAGAGCGAGGTTTCGTATTATTTTGAATCAAGAAAAGACATATGACAATGTTGTTTCCAATACAAATGATATAAATCAATGTGTTTTCATTAGAATTAACTAAAATGTTCCTGATTTTCCGTTTATATTACCGGTGGATGATGTACACGTAAAACCGCTCTATTCCGGCTGAAACGTCGATATATGCAATAAAAACCGAACTTCTTCCCTTTTCAATATTTTGCTCAGTATTTCAACGAGAAACAAATAGTTGATTGAAAATGAAGTATTTAAGGATATTATCTAATCAATTATGTGTTTGTATCCTTTTTATCGTATATTTAATGAATTGATAACAATAAACTGGAAATTCACAAAAACGTGGAAAAACAGCAAAAAATTGCCTAATTCGATTATATTTTGTTTATATCACATAAAAGAAAAGGGGGATGATAAACGTCAAAATATTACTAAATTCAATGATTTTTAGTACGAAAACATGCTTAAAATGCAAAATATGCGAAATACTGAGATTTGAAGACCAAATCACATATCGTGATACAACATGAAATAGTATCGAAATATTGGTAAAATGAATATATTTACGTAATATCAAACTACAAAAAAACGTGAAAAAGTCACTGTTATATCAAATTTGAGGATTTTATCTTCGAATCATAGAGCGAAGTTTCGTATTATTTAGATCCAAGAAAAGACATATGACAATGTTGTTTCCAATACAAATGATAAAAATCAATATGTTTTCATTAGAATTAACTAAAATGTTCCTGATTTTCCGTTTATATTACCGACGGAAGATGTATACATAAAACCGCTCTAATCCGGCGGAAACGTCGATATATGCAATAAAACAGAAATTCTCCCTTTTTCAATATCTTAACAAGTATTTTAACGAGAAACAAATAGTTTATTGAAAATGAGGTATTTAAGGTTAATTTCTATTCAATTATGTGTTTGCATCATTTTTATCGTATATTTAATGAATTAATAACAATAAACTGAAAATTTACAAAAACGTGTAAAAACAGCATAATATTGCCTAATTCGATGATATTTTGTTTATATCACGTAAAGGAAAGTGAGATGATAAACGTCAAAATATTGCTAAATTCGATGATTTTTAGTACGAAACAAAATGCAAGAAAACTTGCTAAAAATGCAATATTATACGAAATTCTGAGATTTGAAGGCTAAATCACATATCGTGAGACTACATGAAATAGTATCGAAATATTGGTAAAAATGAATATATTTACGTAATATAAAACTACATGAAAAACGTGAAAAGAGTCACTATTATACCAAATTTGAGGTTTTAACTTCGAATCATAGAGCGAGGTTTCGTATTATTTAGATCCAAGAAAAGACATATGACAATGTTGTTTCCAATACAAATAATAAAAACCAATGTGTTACCATTAGAATGAACTAAAATGTTCCTGATTTTCCGTTTATATTACCGATGGAAGATGTACACGTAAAACCACTCTATTCCAGATGAAACGTCGATATATGCAATAAAAACCGAACTTCTCCCCTTTTCAATATGTTTCTCAGTATTTCAACGAGAAACAAATAGATGATTGAAAATGAAGTATTTAAGGTTATTATCTAATCAATTATGTGTTTGTATCCTTTTTATCGTATATTTAATGAATTGATAACAATAAACTGAAAATTCACAAAAACGTGGAAAAACAGCAAAATATTGCCTAATTCGATTATATTTTGCTTAGATCCAAGAAAAGACATATGACAATGTTGTTTCCAATACAAATGATAAAAATTAATGTGTTTTCATTAGAATGAACTAAAATGTTCCTGATTTTCCGTTTATATTACCGATGGAAGATGTAACCTTAAAACCGGTCTATTCCATCTGAAACGTCGATATATGCAATAAAAACCGAACTTCTCCCCTTTTCAATATCTTACTCAGTATTTCGACGAGAAACAAATAGATGATTGAAAATGAAGTATTTAAGGTTATTATCTAATCAATTACGTGTTTGCATCATTTTTATCGTATATTTTATGAATTAATAACAATAAACTGGATATTCACAAAAACGTGGAAAGACGGCAAAATATTGCCTATTCGATGATATTTTGTTTAAATCACATAAAGGAAAAGGGGATGACAAGCGTCAAAATATTGCCAAATTCGATGATGTTGAGTGCGAAACAAAATGCAAGAAAACTTGCTTAAAATGCAATATTATCCAAATTCTAAGATATGAAGGTAAAATCACATATCGTGATACTATATGAAATAGTATCGAAATATTGGTAAAAATGAATATATTTACGTAATATCAAACTACATAAAAAACGTGAAAAAGTCACTATTATAAAAAATTTGAGGATTTTAACTTCGAATCTTAAAGCGAGGTTTCATATTATTTAGATCCAAGAAAAGACATATGACAATGTTGTTTCCAATACAAATGATAAAAATCAATGTGTTTTCATTAGAATGAACTAAAATGTTCCTGATTTTCCGTTTATATTACCGATGGAAGATGTACACGTAAAACCGCAGAATTCCGGCTGAAACGTCGATATATGCAATAAAAACCGAACTTCTCCCCTTTTCAATATCTTACTCAGTATTTCAACGAGAAACAAATAGATGATTGAAGATGAAGTATTTAAGTTTATTATCTAATCAATTACATGTTTGCATCTCTTTTATCGTATATTTAATGAATTAATTCCAATAAACTTAAAATTCACAGAAACGTGGAAAAACGGCAAAATATTGCCTAATTCGATGATATTTTGTTTAAATCACATAAAGGAAAAGGGGATGATAAACGTCAAAATATTGCTAAATTCGTTAATTTTTAGTACGAAACAAAATGCAAGAATTTTGCTTAAAAATGCATCATTTGCGAAATTTTGAGATTTGAAAGCCAAATCACATATCGTGAGAAAACATGAAGTAGTATCGATATATTGGTAAAAACGAATATATTTACGTAAATCACACCACATGAAAAACGTGAAAAAAGTCACTGTTTTACCATATTTGAGGATTTTAACTTCAAATCATAGAGCAAGGTTTCGTTTTATTTAGAACCAAGAAAAAGACATATGACAATGTTGTTTCCAATACAAATGATAAAAATCAATGTGTTTCCATTAGAAATAACTAAAATGTTCCTGATTTTCCGTTTATATTACCGACGGAAGATGTATACATAAAACCGCTCTAATCCGGCGGAAACGTCGATATATACAATAAAAACAGAAATTCTCCCTTTTTCAATATCTTAACAAGTATTTTAACGAGAAACAAATAGTTGATTGAAAATGAGGTATTTAAGGTTAATTTCTATTCAATTATGTGTTTGCATCATTTTTATCGTATATTTAATGAATTAATAACAATAAACTGAAAATTTAGAAAAACGTGGAAAAACAGCATAATATTGCCTAATTCGATGATATTTTGTTTATATCACATAAAGGAAAAGTGAGATAATAAACGTCAAAATATTCCTAAATTCGATGATTTTTAGTACGAAACAAAATGCAAGAAAACTTGCTTAAAATGCAATATTATGCGAAATTCTGAGATTTGAAGGCCAAATCACATATCGTGATACTACATGAAATAGTATCGAAATATTGGTAAAAATGAGTCTATTTACGTAATATAAAATTACATGAAAAACATGCAAAGAGTCACTATTATACCAAATTTGAGGTTTTATTTTCGAATCATAAAGCGAGGTTTCGTATTATTTAGATCCAAGAAAAGACATATGACAATGTTGTTTCCAATACAAATGATAAAAACCAATGTGTTACCATTAGAATATACTAAAATGTTCCTGATTTTCCGTTTATATTACCGATGGAAGATATACACGTAAAACCGTTCTATTCCGGCTGAAACGTCGATATATGCAATAAAAACCGAACTTCTCCCCTTTTCAATATGTGTCTCAGTATTTCAACGAGAAACAAATAGATGATTGAAAATAAAGTATATAAGGTTATTATCTAATCAATTATGTGTTTGTATCCTTTTTATCGTATATTTAATGAATTGATAACAATAAACTGAAAATTCACAAAAACGTGGAAAAACAGCAAAATATTGCCTAATTCGATTATATTTTGTTTATATCACATAAAGGCAAAGGGGGATGATAAACGTCAAAATATTACTAAATTCAATGATTTTTAGTACAAAAACATGCTTAAAATGCAAAATATGCGAAATAATGAGATTTGAAGACCAAATCACATATCGTGATAAAACATGAAATAGTATCGAAATATTGGTAAAATGAATATATTTGCGTAATATCAAACTACAAAAAAAACGTGAAAAGAGTCACTATTATACCAAATTTGAGGTTTTATCTTCGAATCATAAAGCGATGTTTCGTATTATTTAGATCCAAGAAAAGACATATGACAATGTTGTTTCCAATACAAATGATAAAAACCAATGTGTTACCATTAGTATGAACTAAAATGTTCCTGATTTTCCGTTTATATTACCGATGGAAGATATACACGTAAAACCGCTCTATTCCTGCTGAAACGTCGATATATGCAATAAAAACCGAACTTCTTCCCTTTTCAATATTTTACTCAGTATTTCAACGAGAAACAAATAGATGATTGAAGATGAAGTATTTAAAGTTATTATCTAATCAATTATGTGTTTGTATCATTTTTATCGTATATATAATGAATTAATAACAATAAACTGGAAATTCACAAAAACGTGAAAAAACAGCAAAAAATTGCCTAATTCGATGATATTTTGTTTATATCACATAAAGAAAAAGGGGGATGATAAACGTGAAAATATTACTAAATTCAATGATTTATAGTACGAAACAAAATGCAAGAAAACTTTTCTTAAAATGCAATATTATGCAAAATTCTGAGATTTGAAGGCCAAATCATATATCCTGATACTACATGAAAAAGTATCGAAATATTGGTAAAAATGAATAAATTTACGTAATATCAAACTACATGAAAAACGTGAAAAAATTCACTATTATACCAAATTTGAGGTTTTAACTTCGAATCATAAAGCGAGGTTTCGTATTATTTAGATCCAAGAAAAGACACATGACAATGTTGTTTCCAATACAAATGATAAAAATCAATGTGTTTTCATTAGAATGAACTAAAATGTTCCTGATTTTTCGTTTATATTACCGACAGAAGATGTAAATACCAATAAACTGGAAATTCACAAAAACGTGGAAAAACAGCAAAATATTGCCTAATTCGATAATATTTTGTTTATATCACATAAAGGAAAAGTGAGATGATAAACGTCAAAATATTACTAAATTCGATGATTTTTAGTACGAAACAAAATGCAAGAAAACTTGCTTAAAATGCAATATTATGCGAAATTCTGAAATTTGTAGGCCAAATCACATATCGTGATACTACATGAAATAGTATCGAAATATTGGTAAAAATGAGTCTATTTACGTAATATAAAACTACATGAAAAACGTGAAAAAGTCACTATTTTACCATATTTGAGGATTTTAACTTCAAATCACAGAGCGAGGTTTCGTATTATTTAGAATCAAGAAAAGACATATGACAATGTTGTTTCCAATACAAATGATATAAATCAATGTGTTTTCATTAGAATTAACTAAAATGTTCCTGATTTTCCGTTTATATTACCGATGGAAGATGTACACGTAAAACCGCTCTATTCCGGCTGAAACGTCGATATATGCAATAAAAACCGAACTTCTTCCCTTTTCAATATTTTGCTCAGTATTTCAACGAGAAACAAATAGTTGATTGAAAATGAAGTATTTAAGGATATTATCTAATCAATTATGTGTTTGTATCCTTTTTATCGTATATTTAATGAATTGATAACAATAAATTGGAAATTCACAAAAACGTGGAAAAACAGCAAAAAATTGCCTAATTCGATGATATTTTGTTTATATCACATAACGGAAAAGGGGGGATGATAAACGTGAAAATATTGCTAAATTCGATGATTTATAGTACGAAACAAAATGCAAGAAAACTTGCTTAAAATGCAATATTATGCGAAATTCTGAGATTTGAAGGCCAAATCACATATCGTGATACTACATGAAATAGTATCGAAATATTGGTAAGAATGAGTCTATTTACGTAATACAAAACTACATGAAAAACGTGAAAAAGTCACTATTTTACCATATTTGAGGATTTTAACTTCAAATCACAGAGCGAGGTTTCGTATTATTTAGAATCAAGAAAAGACATATGACAATGTTGTTTCCAATACAAATGATATAAATCAATGTGTTTTCATTAGAATTAACTAAAATGTTCCTGATTTTCCGTTTATATTACCGATGGAAGATGTACACGTAAAACCGCTCTATTCCGGCTGAAACGTCGATATATGCAATAAAAACCGAACTTCGTCTCTTTTCAATATTTTGCTCAGTATTTCAACGAGAAACAAATAGATGATTGAAGATGAAGTATTTAAGGTTATTATCTAATCAATTATGTGTTTGTATCATTTTTATCGTATATATAATGAATTAATAACAATAAACTGGAAATTCACAAAAACGTGGAAAAACAGCAAAAAATAGCCTAATTCGATGATATTTTGTTTATATCACATAAAGGAAAAGGGGGGATGATAAACGTGAAAATATTACTAAATTTCTATGATTTATATTACGAAACAAAATGCAAGAAAACTTTTCTTAAAATGCAATATTATGCGAAATTCTGAGATTTGAAGGCCAAATCACATATCGTGATACTACATGAAATAGTATCGAAATATTGGTAAAAATTAGTCTATTTACGTAATATAAAACTACATGAAAAACGCGCAAAGAGTCACTATTATACCAAATTTGAGGTTTTATCTTCGAATCATAAAGTGAGGTTTCGTATTATTTAGATCCAAGAAAAGACATATGACAATGTTGTTTCCAATACAAATGATAAAAACCAATGTGTTACCATTAGAATGAACTAAAATGTTCCTGATTTTCCGTTTATATTACCGATGGAAGATATACATGTAAAACCGCTCTATTCCGGCTGAAACGTCGATATATGCAATAAAAACCGAACTTCTCCCCTTTTCAATATGTTTCTCAGTATTTCAACGAGAAACAAATAGATGATTGAAAATGAAGTATATAAGGTTATTATCTAATCAATTATGTGTTTGTATCCCTTTTATCGTATATTTAATGAATTGATAACAATAAACTGAAAATTCACAAAAACGTGGAAAAACAGCAAAATATTGCCTAATTCGATTATATTTTGTTTATATCACATAAAGGAAAAGGGGGATGATAAACGTCAAAATATTACTAAATTCAATGATTTTTAGTACGAAAACATGCTTAAAATGCAAAATATGCGAAATACTGAGATATGAAGACCAAATCACATATCGTGATACAACATGAAATAGTATCGAAATATTGGTAAAATGAATATATTTACGTAATATCAAACTACAAAAAAAACGTGAAAAAGTCACTATTATATCAAATTTGAGGATTTTATCTTCGAATCATAGAGCGAGGTTTCGTATTATTTAGATCCAAGAAAAGACATATGACAATGTTGTTTCCAATACAAATGATAAAAATCAATATGTTTTCATTAGAATTAACTAAAATGTTCCTGATTTTTCGTTTATATTACCGACGGAAGATGAATACATAAAACCGCTCTAATCCGGCGGAAACGTCGATATATGCAATAAAAACAGAAATTCTCCCTTTTTCAATATCTTAACAAGTATTTTAACGAGAAACAAATAGTTTATTGAAAATGAGGTATTTAAGGTTAATTTCTATTCAATTATGTGTTTGCATCATTTTTATCGTATATTTAATGAATTAATAACAATAAACTGAAAATTTACAAAACGTGTAAAAGCAGCATAATATTGCCTAATTCGATGATATTTTGTTTATATCACGTAAAGGAAAAGTGAGATGATAAACGTCAAAATATTGCTAAATTCGATGATTTTTAGTACGAAACAAAATGCAAGAAAACTTGCTAAATATGCAATATTATACGAAATTCTGAGATTTGAAGGCTAAATCACATATCGTGATACTACATGAAATAGTATCGAAATATTGGTAAAAATGAATATATTTACGTAATATAAAACTACATGAAAAACGTGAAAAGAGTCACTATTATACCAAATTTGAGGTTTTAACTTCGAATCATAGAGCGAGGTTTCGTATTATTTAGATCCAAGAAAAGACATATGACAATGTTGTTTCCAATACAAATAATAAAACCAATGTGTTACCATTAGAATGAACTAAAATGTTCCTGATTTTCCGTTTATATTACCGATGGAAGATGTACACGTAAAACCACTCTATTCCGGCTGAAACGTCGATATATGCAATAAAAACCGAACTTCTCCCCTTTTCAATATGTTTCTCAGTATTTCAACGAGAAACAAATAGATGATTGAAAATGAAGTATTTAAGGTTATTATCTAATCAATTATGTGTTTGTATACTTTTTATCGTATATTTAATGAATTGATAACAATAAACTGAAAATTCACAAAAACGTGGAAAAACAGCAAAATATTGCCTAATTCGATTATATTTTGTTTAGATCCAAGAAAAGACATATGACAATGTTGTTTCCAATACAAATGATAAAAACCAATGCGTTTTCATTAGAATTAACTAAAATGTTCCTGATTTTTCGTTTATATTACCGATGGAAGATGTACACGTAAAACCGCTCTATTCTGGCTGAAACGTCGATATATGCAATAAAAACCGAACTTCTCCCCTTTTCAATATCTTACTCAGTATTTCAACGAGAAACAAATAGATGATTGAAAATGAAGTATTTAAGGTTATTATCTAATCAATTATGTGTTTGTATAATTTTTATCGTATATTTAATGAATTAATACCAATAAACTGGAAATTAACAAAAACGTGGAAAAACAGCAAAATATTGCCTAATTCGATGATATTTTGTTTATATCACATAAGTAAAAAGGGGGGATGATAAAGGTCAAAATATACTAAATTTGATGATTTATAGTACGAAACAAAATGCAAGAAAACTTGCCTAAAATGCAATATTATGCGAAATTCTGAGATTTGAAGGCCAAATCACATATCGTGATACTACATGAAATAGTATCGAAATATTGGTAAAAATGAATATATTTTCGTAATATCAAACAACATGAAAAACGTGAAAAAAGTCACTATTACACCAAATTTGAGGATTTTATCTTCGAATCATAAAGCGAGGTTTCGTATTATTTAGATCCAAGAAAAGACATATGACAATGTTGTTTCCAATACAAATGATAAAAATCAATGTGGTTTCATTAGAATGAACTAAAATGTTCCTGATTTTCCGTTTATATTACCGATGGAAGATGTAACCGTAAAACCGGTCTATTCCAGCTGAAACGTCGATATATGCAATAAAAACCGAACTTCTCCCCTTTTCAATATCTTACTCAGTATTTCAACGAGAAACAAATAGATGATTGAAAATGAAGTATTTAAGGTTATTATCTAATCAATTACGTGTTTGCATCATTTTTATCGTATATTTTATGAATTAATAACAATAAACTGGATATTCACAAAAACGTGGAAAAACGGCAAAATATTGCCTATTTCGATGATACTTTGTTTAAATCACATAAAGGAAAAGGGGATGACAAGCGTCAAAATATTGCTAAATTCGATGATGTTGAGTGCGAAACAAAATGCAAGAAAACTTGCTTAAAACGCAATATTATCCAAATTCTAAGATATGAAGGTCAAATCACATATCGTGATACTATATGAAATAGTATCGAAATATTGGTAAAAATGAATATATTTACGTAATATCAAACTACATAAAAAACGTGAAAAAGTCACTATTATAAAACAATTTGAGGATTTTAACTTCGAATCTTAAAGCGAGGTTTCGTATTATTTAGATCCAAGAAAAGACATATGACAATGTTGTTTCCAATACAAATGATAAAAATCAATGTGTTTTCATTAGAATGAACTAAAATGTTCCTGATTTTCCGTTAATATTACCGATGGAAGATGTACACGTAAAACCGCACAATTCCGGCTGAAACGTCGATATATGCAATAAAAACCGAACTTCTCCCCTTTTCAATATCTTACTCAGTATTTCAATGAGAAACAAATAGATGATTGAAGATGAAGTATTTAAGTTTATTATCTAATCAATTACATGTTTGCATCTCTTTTATCGTTAATTTAATGAATTAATTCCAATAAACTGAAAATTCACAGAAACGTGGAAAAACGGCAAAATATTGCCTAATTCGATGATATTTTGTTTAAGTCACATAAAGGAAAAGGGGATGATAAACGTCAAAATATTGCTAAATTCGTTAATTTTTAGGTCGAAACAAAATGCAAGAAACTTGCTTAAAAATGCAACATTTGCGAAATTTTGAGATTTGAAGGCCAAATCTCATATCGTGAGAAAACATGAAGTAGTATCGATATATTGGTAAAAACGAATATATTTACGTAAAATCACACCACATGAAAAAAGCCTCTGCATCACTCTCTTGATCCTCTGCATAACTCTCTTGAGTCTCTGCATCACTCTCTTGAGCCACTGCATCCCTCTCTTGAGCCTCTGCATAACTCTCTTGAGTCTCTGAATCCCTCTCGTAAGCCTCTGCATCACTCACTTTAGCCTCTGCATCACTTTCGTAAGCCTCTGAATCACTCTCATGAGCCCCTGCATCCCTCTCATGGGCCTCTCCATAACTCCCTTGTGTCTCTGAATCCCTCTCTTGAGCCTCTGAATCCCTCTCTTGAGCCTCTGAATCCCTCTCGTAAGCCTCTGCATCACTCACTTTAGCCTCTGCATCACTTTCGTAAGCCTCTGAATCACTCTCTTGAGCCTCTGCATCCCTCTCTTGAGCCTCTGCATCCCTCTCTTGAACTCCTGCAACCCTCTCTTGAGCTTTTAATGTTGTTCGATATTACGTAAATATATTCATTTTTACCAATATTTCGATACTATTTCATGTAGGATCACGATATGTGATTTGGCATTCAAATGTTAGAATTTCGCATAATATTGCATTTTAATCAAGTTTTCTTGCATTTTGTTTCGTACGTAGACCCATGGAGAAGTGAAGGAAGACCCAGGCTTACCTTTTAACAATAACTTCCCCTGAGTCTTAGAATTTAGCAATATTTTGACGTTTATCATCTCCTTTTCCTTTATGTGATTTAAACAAAATATCATCGAATTAGGCAATATTTTGCCGTTTTTCCACGTTTTTGTGAATTTTCAGTCTATGGGTATTAATTCATTATATATACGATAAAAATGATGCAAACACATAATTGATTAGATAATAACCTTAAATACTTCATTTTCAATCAATCATCTAATGAGTCACAGATTCTCTCGAGATATTTTGTTGTGTGGGGCTATGAAGTCAGCTCGAGGTGTAACGAAAGACAGCGTTCAACTTAACAAAACAATTTATTCAACAAAGTACTAACTACTACAACAACAACGAAAACCTAGGACCTGGACCTGCCTTACCCTGCCTAGTCAATAACGGCTTCTCCAATGGTTTCGTCGAAGACATCATAAGAAGAAAAGTGGAAAGCCATGCAACCTCTGAAGAGACAACTAACACAACACCTATACCCCCTATTAGACTATTTTACAGGAACTTCTTTTCCACAGCTCATAAAACGGAGGAAAGGGTCCTGAAAGATATTGTTAATAGAAACGTTATCCCTACAGACAAAAATCAGAGGATACAACTGACGATTTACTATAAAACCAGAAAAACGGCCAGCCTACTCATGAGAAACTCTCCAGACACAAAACAGAACGCTTTAAAAGAGACTAACGTCGTCTATGCCTTCAAATGCCCTCTTGGGGACTGTAAGCTCAAAAAAACCCAGTATATTGGCAAGACAACAACATCTCTTTCTAGGCGTTTAACGATGCATAAGCAACAGGGCTCCATTAAGGAACATATAATCTCTTCCCACAACCAAACCATCGCCAGAGAAATCCCAGTAAACAACACAGAAATCATCGATAGATACAGCGATAGCAGGCGGCTTGACGTTTGCGAGGCACTACACATCAAGAAGTCAACACCAGCAATCAACAGCCAATTATTGCACAACTATATTCTACCCACCTCACGACTCCGCTCCAAAACAGAAGCATCAAGAAATATGGACCAATAGGCTTTCTACAAACACTTCTATTCAATATCCAATGTTTCGTGTTCTGTCTTGTGTTGATGAAATTAATACCCTATTAATACCACTTCTTGTTCTGTCTTGTGTTGATGAAATTAATACCCTATTAATGCCACATATTGTTCTGTCTTGTGTTAATGCCACATCACCCCTTCCACCTCACTCAAATGTAGATATAAAATCGGAGATGCGTAAGTTCTATTCAGTTGTGTATTTGTGAACTAAAGTCTTTGAAAATGTAATAAGTTTTACGAAACGCGCTCGTGTCGCGTCAGACTAGAAATAAAAATGAATTTTGGAGAATTGATTTTTGATTTACCTCCAACAGTGAAAAGAAATGTACGAAAGATTGAGAAAATTCGTGTTAGAATTATTAATCTTACTTTTTCGGTCATATTTAATAATATATGTCTACAGGAAAGACTGCTACCAAAATATACTAATATATATATACATATATATATATATATATATATATATATATATATATATATATATATATATATATATATATATATATATATATATATATATATATATATATGTCGTACCTAGTAGCCAGAACTCACTTCTCAGCCTACTATTCAAGGCCCGATTTGCCTAATAAGCCAAGTTTTCCTGAATTAATATATTTACTATATTTTTTTTCATATGAAATGATAAAGCAACCCTTTTCTCTATGTATGAGGTCCATTTTTTTTTATTGGAGTTAAAATTAACGTAGATATATGACCGAACCTAACCAACCCTACCTAACCTAACCTAACCTGTATTTATTGGTAAGGTTAGGTTAGGTAGCCAAAAAAGCTAGGTTAGGTTAGGTTAGGTAGGTTAGGTAGACGAAAAAACATTAATTCATGAAAACTTGGCTTATTAGGCAAATCGGGCCTTGAATAGTAGGCTGAGAAGTGCGTTCTGGCTATTAGGTACGACATATATATATATATATATATATATATATATATATATATATATATATATATATATATATATATATATATATATATATATATATATATATATATACTGATATATATATATATATATATCAGTATAAATGTTCCTTGATACACAACAATGATCAATCGATCACCCTATCAGTCCTAAAACACATACATCTGTAGGTAATCCAACCTACGTCTGTAACTCTCTTCTTCAGAGTTACAGACGTAGGCACTCCTCGGCACAAGAACGGCAAACAATCACTCACCTTTCACTGCGCCTTGCACCCTAAGGACAACCAAACACTCTATCACTTCCCTACAAGTAATCCTTTAGAACTTCCCTTCCATATCTGGAAGTTCACTACCCTGATCTCTTCAGGAACTACCAGGATCCTCTGCAGCTCCTCCTGGCTGCTACACCATGAAGTTTTCCTTGGGCAACTATAGTGCTTCACTACCTCTACTAGGGTCCTCCACAGCTCTCCTGGCTGCTACACCATGAAGTTTCCTCGAACAACTATGGTGCTTCACCACCTCTACAGAAGCACGTGACACTCCTCTTCACTGCTTCAGCCGGAATAGAGATGTTTTCGTGCACATCTTCCATCGGTAATATATACGGAAAATCAGTTTTTTTTTTTGTTATATTATATATACGATAAAAATGATGCAAACACATAATTGATTAGAAATTAACCTTAAATACTTCATTTTCAATCAACTATTAGTTTCTCGTTAAGATACTGAGTAAGATATTGAAAAGGGGAGAAGTTCTGTTTTTATTGCATATATCGACGTTTCAGCCGGAATAGAACAGTTTTCGTGTACATCTTCCATCGGTAATATAAACGGAAAATCAAGAACATTTTAGTTAATTCTAATGAAAACACATTGTTTTTTATCATTTGTATTGGAAACAACATTGTCTTATGTCTTTTCTTGGATCTAAACAATACGAAACCTCGCTCTATGATTTGAAGTTTAAATCCTCAAATATGGTAAAATAGTGACTTTTTTCACGTTTTTCATGTAGTTTGATATTACGTAAATATATTCATTTTTACCAATATTTCGATACTATTTCATGTAGTATCACAATATGTGATTTGGCCTTCAAATCTCAGAATGTCGCATAATATTGCATTTCAAGCAAGTAGTCTTGCATTTTGTTTCGTACGAAAAATCATCGAATTTAGCAATATTTTGACGTTTATCATCCCCTTTTCCTTGATTTGATGTGATTTAAACAAAATATCATCGACTTAGGCAATATTTTGCCGTTTTTCCACGTTTTGTGAATTTTCAGTTTATGGGTATTAATTCATTATATATACGATAAGAATGATGCAAACACATAATTGATTAGATAATAACCTTAAATACTTCATTTTCAATCAACTATTTGTTTCTCGTTAAAATACTGAGTAAGATATTGAAAAGGGGAGAAGTTCTGTTTTTATTGAATATATCGACGTTTCAGCCGGAATACAGATGTTTTCGTGTACATCTTCCATCGGTAATATTAACGGAAAATCAGTTTTTTTTTGTTAATTCTAATGAAAACACATTGATTTTTATCATTTGTATTGGAAACAACATTGTCATATGTATTTTTTTGGATCTAAATAATACGAAACCTCGCTCTATGATTTGAAGTTAAAATCCTCAAATATGGTTAAATAGTGACTTTTTTCACGTTTTTCATGTAGTTTGATATTACGTATATATATTAATTTTTACCAATATTTCGATACTATTTCATGTAGTATCACGATATGTGATTTGGACTTCAAATCTCAGAATTTCGCATAATATTGCATTTTAACCAAGTTTTCTTGCATTTTGTTTCGTACGAATTATCATCGAATTTAGCAATATTTTGACGTTTATCATCCCCTTTTCCTTTATGTGATTTAAACAAAATATCATCGAATTAGGCAATATTTTGCCGTTTTTACACGTTTTCGTGAATTTTCAGTTTATGGGTATTTATTCATTATATATGTGATAAAAATGATGCAAACACATAATTGATTAGATAATAACCTTAAATACTTCATTTTCAATCAACTATTTGTTTCTCGTTAAAATACTGAGTAAGATATTGAAAAAGGGAGAAGTTCTGTTTTTATTATGATGAAAAATCTCACACCTACAGTCAACAAGGTGTTCATACGTGTATAAAGCATTAGTGGCAATGGGATCATCAGTAACAGTGGGACCATCAGTGGCAGTGGGATCATCAGTTATTACATCAAAATATTCTGACCATAGTAAATGGACCAAAGATCTTTACGACACCCACACTCGTCAGCGACAACAGTCACCGCGCATGACAAGTTTAAGCAGTTAGGGGCATTGGTTCTGGTTCGAGTACAATTATGGCGCTGTAGAGCTTCCCTAATTAAAGATGCAGTTGTAAGAGAAGTGAAGTTACTCCACGTGTGTAGTTAGTCACTACTGGGAACGTGGGAGACGTTCAAGGAAGTTAGTGGCCAGGGTATGGAGAGGTGCAGAAGGGCGAGTCAAAGACGAAGCCGGATGTAAGTCAATGATGAAACCGGGTGTGAGTATAACGCAGCCGGAGCAGTGGAACAGTGCCTTGCAACCCAACCACATGGTCCATCAAGGGAAGGCACAGGGCAACCTCAGGGGAGTATATATATGTAGCCTAACCACTGAAGGGTGTGAAAGGTAACCCAGCAACTGATACCAACTTCACAGTTCCCACTTGAACCAATGTGTGCCCAAACATGCTAGCTAGCTGGGCCGACTGATCTAGGTGGGCCTTGTTGAACCTCACAGAAGCTGTGCCCTCACACTGTTGCTGTTGCCCAGAGGTCTCAACCGCTGGATGGGCTCGACCACCAGATGAAGTAACGTAGGGCAATGTGTGTCTTCATGCACCATAGTTGCAGCAAGCAGGAGAGAGGAACGGAAGCCATCCACACTCGCTTGTAGACGTGTCACCTCCTGAAGGAAACCAGTCTTGACGGGGGTAAACACGTGCGTGCGTGTGTGCGTGCCACACAATCCTAGGAAGGTTAGGTTAGTTTAGTTTGTCTTTGCAATACAAGTAAAAAGTAGTTTTCCAGTTTGTCCAACTCAATAGTGTCAATTTCTGCTCTCTAATTTCGTTGTCCGTCGGTATATATACTACGGTCCTAATCGTTACTATATTTACTACCAAAGCTCCTAGGAGGATGGGCTCTGATAATGACATACTCTAATAGTGATATTAGAATATGGTGGATTATGGCCACGAGGAAGGTGTGACGTCACCTCTGGCTCCAGAATACCATACAAGTTTCATTCGCGAGCGCCAGCCCTGGCTCCAGCTCTTGGTCCACACACCCGCATATTTTGAATTGCGTAAACTAGGCAATGAAAACCCAGCAATTGGCAAGTTCAACTTAAACACAAGGCGCTTCACATTGCTAATCAGGTCGCCGTTCAATCCCCCGACCGCCCAAGTGGTTGGGTACTATTCCTTCCCTCTGTCCTATCCTAAATTCTTGTAGCCCTTCCAAGTGCTATATAGTCGTAATGGCTTGGTGCTTCATCCTGGTAATTACCTTCCTTTCACACGCTGTTATGGAAGATTGTGACGTAACGGAAGAAGTGGGAGACCAGGAGCATTACTCCACTGTAAACCTTAGCGGGGCCGAGGTATACCTTGACAACTGGTTGGTTGTTTTTGGCGTAGGTGAAGCTCTGAAATGTATGTGAGCACCACAGGTGGTCCCGGAGAAGCCTATAGTGACAACTTCTGAATTCTGGTCATAGAACAGCTCACCCACCAAGTGCCCACGTGACAGAATGTGACAGTCACTTGGCGACAGGTGACTTGCGTTCTGTCACGTGCCCAAGTGACAGAACGTAGTCTACGACCACGATGCGAGTTAAACGGTTCAGAAAGTCAACTCCCGACTTTGGGAAGGGTGTTCGTCCAGGAGAGGCGGACTTACATCCACGCCCTCGGGGAGTTTAAGATCGCTCAGATAACATGCGGACTGAAGGAAATATACCTGCTGGAGTACTGCGTGGTGTTGACACCCACCATCTTGCTACCGTGGTTTCGTTCACAGGGCAACGCAGAGAGGGGGGGAAGAACAGGGAACGCATACAGCACCAACTGGTGCCATCCAGCTCCTCGTTGAAAGTCTTCATGACTGCGATGCCCAAAAAATTATATTAGGAGTTGTACTTTTGCAGAATATCATAAGCTGTAGTCTTCTTCCCCCAGAGAGCCTATATTTCTCTCAAGCCAGTTTAAAACTTCTTTTTCAGTGAAGATTAATGTAATGTGTACTAAAAGGAATATAGTATAGTACACGAATTTTTTGTTTTAGGTGACTGGAATGTATTTATTATGGAGCGAAAATCCGTGTTAGAAGCAGTGTGAGTGTTAGAGACGTGCGACTGCCACAGACGTGCGAGTGCTAGAGACGTGAGTGCCACAGACGTCTGAGTGCCAGAGACGTGAGTGCCACACACATGCGAGTGTCACAGACGTGCGAGTTCCACAGACGTGCGAGTGTCCCAGACGTGTGAGTGCCACAGACGTGCGAGTGCCACAGACGTGCGAATGCCACAGACGTGTGAGTGCCACAGACGTGTGAGTGCCACAGACGTGTGAGTGCCACAGATGTGTGAGTGCCACAGACGTGGCACCAGAGATCCCACAGCAATGCTAATACTATTTAAATAATTGGTGCTGTCTCGTCTTTATTACTGCTCTGTACTCGCTTCCTCTTTCAGAGCAGGAGAGATGTCTGAAATAGAGGGACTACAGAGAACATATACGGCACGTATAAAAAAGAAAAAACGCCTAAATTATTGGGACCGTTTCAAAGCTCTCAAAGTGTATTCTTCTGAAAAAGAGAGGAGAGAGAGGTATCAAATAATATATACATAGAAGACAGGGAGGTCAGGTCCCAAATTTGCACAGTAGAATAACAACATACTGGAGCGAAAGATACAGAAGGAAATGCAGAATAGAACCAGTGAGGAGTAGAGATGCCATAGGCACAATCAGAGAGCACTGTCTGAGCATCAGAGGTCCACGGCTGTTCAGTATCACCCCCCCCCCTCCCCCAGCAAGCATTAGAAATATTACCGGAAAAAAGGTGGATGTATTCAAGAGGCACTTATAAAAGTTCTTGTTCGGGGAGTAGAAGAACTCTCGGAACCCTTGCCACGTATGGCCTAACCACTTGGACTGGACGGCAGAGCGACGGTTTCGCTTTATGCAGGTCATAAAGCGAAATTTATGCAGGTATTTAATGAATTAATAACATTAAACTGAAAATTCACGTAAACGTGGAAAAACGGCGAGGTTTCATATTATTTAGATCCAAGAAAAGACATATGACAATGTTGTTTCCAATACAAATGATAAAAATCAATGTGTTTTCATTAGAATTATCTAAAATGTTCCTATTTTCCGTTCATATTACCGATGGAAGATGTACACGAAAACCGCTCTATTCCTTCTGAAACGTCGATATATGCAATAAAATCAGAACTTCTCCCCTTTTCAATATCATACTCAGTATTTTAACGAGAAACAAATAGTTGATTGAAAATGAAGTATTTATGAAGTTGATTGAAGTATTTAAGGTTTTTATCTAATCAATTATGTGTTTGCATCATTTTTATCATATATATAATGAATTAATACCAATAAACTGAAAATTCACAAAAACGTGGAAAAACGGCAAAATATTGCCTAATTCGATGATATTTTGTTTAAATCACATAAAGGAAAAGGGGATCATAAACGTCAAAATATTGCTAAATTCGATGATTTTTCGTACGAAACAAAATGCAAGAAAACTTGCTTAAAATGCAAATTTATGCGAAATTCTGAGATTTGAAGGCCAAATCACATATCGTGATACTACATGAAATAGTATCGAAATATTGGTAAAAATGAATATATTTTCGTAATATGAAACTACAAGAAAAACGTGAAAAAAGTCACTATATAACCATATTTGAGGATTTTAACTTCAAATCATAGAGCGAGGTTTCGTAATATTTAGATCCAAGAAAAGACATATGACAATGTTGTTTCCAATACAAATGATAAAAATCAATGTGTTTTCATTAGAATTAACTAAAATGTTCCTGATTTTCCGTTTATATTACCGATGGAAGATGTAAACGAAAACCGCTCTATTCCGGCTGAAACGTCAGGAATGCAATAAAAACATGCAATAATATATGCAATAATAATATATGCAATATGAATATGCAATAAAAACAGAACTTCTCCCCTTTTCAATATCTCACTCAGTATTTTAACGAGAAACAAATAGATGATTGAAAATGAAGTATTTAAGGTTATTATCTAATCAATTATGTGTTTGCATCATTTTTATCGTATATATAATGAATTAATACCCATAGACTGAAAATTCACAAAAACGTGGAAAACGGCAAAATATTGCCTAATTCGATGATATTTTGTTTAAATCACATAAAAGAAAAGGAGATGATAAACGTCAAAATATTGCTAAATTCTAAGACTCAGGGGAAGTTATTATTAAAAGGTAAGCCTGGGTCTTCCCTCACTTCTCCATGGGTCTACGTACGAAACAAAATGCAAGAAAACATGATTAAAATGCAATATTATGCGAAATTCTAACATTTGAATGCAAATCACATATCGTGATCCTACATGAAATAGTATCGAAATATTGGTAAAAATGAATATATTTACGTAATATCGAACTACATGAAAAGCTCAAGAGAGGGTTGCAGGAGTTCAAGAGAGGGATGCAGAGGCTCAAGAGAGGGATGCAGAGGCTCAAGAGAGTGATTCAGAGGCTTACGAAAGTGATGCAGAGGCTAAAGTGAGTGATGCAGAGGCTTACGAGAGGGATTCAGAGGCTCAAGAGAGGGATTCAGAGGCTCAAGAGAGGGATTCAGAGACACAAGGGAGTTATGGAGAGGCCCATGAGAGGGATGCAGAGGCTCATGAGAGTGATTCAGAGGCTTACGAAAGTGATGCAGAGGCTAAAGTGAGTGATGCAGAGGCTTACGAGAGGGATTCAGAGGCTCAAGAGAGGGATTCAGAGACTCAAGAGAGTTATGCAGAGGCTCAAGAGAGGGATGCAGTGGCTCAAGAGAGTGATGCAGAGACTCAAGAGAGTTATGCAGAGGATCAAGAGAGTGATGCAGAGGCTTTTTTCATGTGGTGTGATTTTACGTAAATATATTCGTTTTTACCAATATATCGACACTACTTCATGTTTTCTCACGATATGAGATTTGGCCTTCATATCTCAAAATTTCGCAAATGTTGCATTTTTAAGCAAGTTTCTTGCATTTTGTTTCGACCTAAAAATTAACGAATTTAGCAATATTTTGACGTTTATCATCCCCTTTTCCTTTATGTGATTTAAACAAAATATCATCGAATTAGGCAATATTTTGCCGTTTTTCCACGTTTCTGTGAATTTTCAGTTTATTGGAATTAATTCATTAAATTAACGATAAAAGAGATGCAAACATGTAATTGATTAGATAATAAACTTAAATACTTCATCTTCAATCATCTATTTGTTTCTCATTGAAATACTGAGTAAGATATTGAAAAGGGGAGAAGTTCGGTTTTTATTGCATATATCGACGTTTCAGCCGGAATTGTGCGGTTTTACGTGTACATCTTCCATCGGTAATATTAACGGAAAATCAGGAACATGTTAGTTCATTCTAATGAAAACACATTGATTTTTATCATTTGTATTGGAAACAACATTGTCATATGTCTTTTCTTGGATCTAAATAATACGAAACCTCGCTTTAAGATTCGAAGTTAAAATCCTCAAATTGTTTTATAATAGTGACTTTTTCACGTTTTTTATGTAGTTTGATATTACGTAAATATATTCATTTTTACCAATATTTCGATACTATTTCATATAGTATCACGATATGTGATTTGACCTTCATATCTTAGAATTTGGATAATATTGCGTTTTAAGCAAGTTTTCTTGCATTTTGTTTCGCACTCAACATCATCGAATTTAGCAATATTTTGACGCTTGTCATCCCCTTTTCCTTTATGTGATTTAAACAAAATATCATCGAAATAGGCAATATTTTGCCGTCTTTCCACGTTTTTGTGAATATCCAGTTTATTGTTATTAATTCATAAAATATCCTGGGGACCATTCAGGCTTGTTCGCATTTGTGTTCCTCACGTGTTGCCCCAAAGAATGAGGTGATTTGGTAAAATGCTATGCCCAAGATAACTATCCGAGTGCCGGCGGTGGGGTGGTTCAAATAGCCTCGGCTATCACCTCATTTTGTCCGGTCGTGATGGTCAAGTGGATTAAGGCGTCTTGTACATACCAGTTGCGTTGCTTCTGGGAGTATGGGTTCGAGTCACTTCTGGGGTGTGAGTTTTCAGTTGCATATGTCCTGGGGACCATTCAGGCTTGTTCGCATTTGTGTTCCTCACGTGTTGCCCCAAAGAATGAGGTGATTTGGTAAAATGCTATGCCCAAGATAACTATCCGAGTGCCGGCGGTGGGGTGGTTCAAATAGCCTCGGCTATCACCTCATTTTGTCCGGTCGTGATGGTCAAGTGGATTAAGGCGTCTTGTACATACCAGTTGCGTTGCTTCTGGGAGTATGGGTTCGAGTCACTTCTGGGGTGTGAGTTTTCAGTTGCATATGTCCTGGGGACCATTCAGGCTTGTTCGCATTTGTGTTCCTCACGTGTTGCCCCAAAGAATGAGGTGATTTGGTAAAATGCTATGCCCAAGATAACTATCCGAGTGCCGGCGGTGGGGTGGTTCAAATAGCCTCGGCTATCACCTCATTTTGTCCGGTCGTGATGGTCAAGTGGATTAAGGCGTCTTGTACATACCAGTTGCGTTGCTTCTGGGAGTATGGGTTCGAGTCACTTCTGGGGTGTGAGTTTTCAGTTGCATATGTCCTGGGGACCATTCAGGCTTGTTCGCATTTGTGTTCCTCACGTGTTGCCCCAAAGAATGAGGTGATTTGGTAAAATGCTATGCCCAAGATAACTATCCGAGTGCCGGCGGTGGGGTGGTTCAAATAGCCTCGGCTATCACCTCATTTTGTCCGGTCGTGATGGTCAAGTGGATTAAGGCGTCTTGTACATACCAGTTGCGTTGCTTCTGGGAGTATGGGTTCGAGTCACTTCTGGGGTGTGAGTTTTCAGTTGCATATGTCCTGGGGACCATTCAGGCTTGTTCGCATTTGTGTTCCTCACGTGTTGCCCCAAAGAATGAGGTGATTTGGTAAAATGCTATGCCCAAGATAACTATCCGAGTGCCGGCGGTGGGGTGGTTCAAATAGCCTCGGCTATCACCTCATTTTGTCCGGTCGTGATGGTCAAGTGGATTAAGGCGTCTTGTACATACCAGTTGCGTTGCTTCTGGGAGTATGGGTTCGAGTCACTTCTGGGGTGTGAGTTTTCAGTGATATATATATATATATATATATATATATATATATATATATATATATATATATATATATATATATATATATATATATATATATATATATATATATATATATATATATATATATATATATATATATATATATATATATATATATATATATATATATATATATATATATTAGTATATTTTGGTAGCAGTCTTTCCTGTAGACATATATTATTATATATGACCGAAAAAGTAAGATTAATAATTCTAACACGAATTTTCTCAATCTTTCGTACATTTCTTTTCACTGTTGGAGGTAAATCAAAAATCAATTCTCCAAAATTCATTTTTATTTCTAGTCTGACGCAACACGAGCGCGTTTCGTAAAACTTATTACATTTTCAAAGACTTTAGTTCACAAATATACAACTGAATAGAACTTACGCATCTCCGATTTTATATCTACATTTGAGTGAGGTGGAAGGGGTGATGTGGCATTAACACAAGACAGAACAAGATGTGGTATTAATAGGGTATTAATTTCATCAACACAAGACAGAACAAGAAGTGGTATTAATAGGGTATTAATTTCATCAACACAAGACAGAACACGAAACATTCCCTGCATCCCTTTCTTGAGCCTCTGCATCACCCCTCTAAGCCTCTGCATCCCTCACCTGAGCCTTTGCATCACTCCCTTAAGTTTCTGCATCACTCTCTTGAGCCTCTGCATTACTCCCTTGAGTCTCTTCATCCCTTTCTTGAGCCTCGGCATCCCTTTCTTAAGCCTCTGCATCACTTTCTTGAGCCTCTGAATCCCTCTCATGAGCCTCTGCATCACTCTCCTTAGCCTCTGCATCACTTTCTTGAGCCTCTGCATCACTCTCTTCAGCTTCTGCATCACTCTCCTGAGCCTCTACATCCCTCTCTTGAGCCTCTGCATCACTCTCTTGATCCTCTGCATCACTCTCTTAAGCCTCACTTAAGAGGCTCACTCTCTTAAAAGTGATGCAGAGGCTCAGGAGAGTGATGAAGAGGCTCAAGGGAGTGATGCAGAGACTCAAGAGAGTTATGCAGAGGCTCAAGAGAGTGATGCAGAGGCTTACGAGAGTGATGCAGAGGCTCAAGTGAGGGAAGGAGAGGCTTAGGAGAATGATGCAGAGACTCAAGAGAGGGATGCAGAGGCTCAAGAGAGTGATGTATAGGCTCAAGAGAGTGATGCAGGGGCTCAAGAGAGTGATGCAGAGGCTAAAAAGAGTGATGCAGAGGCTTAAGAGAGGGATGCAGAGGCTCAAGAGAGTGATGCAGAGGCTCAAGAGAGGGATGCAGAGGTTTAGGAGAATGATGCAGAGGCTCAGGAGAGGGATGCCGAGGCTGAAGAGAGGATGCAGAGGCTTAAATGAGTGATGCAGAGGCTTAAGAGAGGGGTGCAGAGGCTCAAGAGAGTGATGCAGAATCCCAAGAGAATGATGTAGAGGCTTAAGAAAGGGATGCAGAGGCTCAGGAGAGTGATGCAGAGGCTCATGAGAGTGATGCAGAGGCTCAAGAGAGTGATGCAGAGGATCAAGAGAGTGATTCAGAGGCTCAAGGGAGTGATGCAGAGGATCAAGGGAGTGATTCAGAGGCTCAAGAGAGTGATGCAGAGGATCAAGAGAGGGATTCAGAGGCTCAAGAGAGTGATGCAGAGGATCAAGAGAGTGATGCAGAGGCTCAAGAGAGTGATGCAGAGGATCAAGAGAGGGATTCAGAGGATCAAGAGAGGGATTCAGAGGCTTAAGAGAGTGTGATGCAGAGGCTGAAGAGAGTGTTGCAGAGGCTCAAGAAAGGAATGCAGAGGCTTAAGAGGGTGATGCAGTGGCTCAAGAGAGTGATGCAGAGGCTCAAGAGAGGGATGCAGGGGCCCATGAGAGTGATGCAGATGCTCAAGAGAGGGATGCAGAGGATGAAGAGAGTGATGCAGCGGCTCGAGAGAATGATGCAGAGGCTCAAAAGAGGGATTCAGAGGCTCAAGAGAGGGATGCAGGTGAAATCAAATTCGATGATTTTTCGTACGAAACAAAATGCAAGAAAACTTGCTTAAAATGCAATATTATGCGAAAATCTGAGATTTAAAGGCCAAATCGCGCATCGTGATACTACTTGAAATAGTATCGAAATTTTGGTAAAAATGAATATATTTACGTAATATCAAACTACATGAAAAACGTGAAAAATTCACTATATAACCAAATTTGAGGATTTTAACTTCAAATCATAGAGCGAGGTTTCGTATTATTTAGATCCAAGAAAAGACATATGACAATGTTGTTTCCAATACAAATGATAAAAATCAATGTGTTTTTAATAGAATTAACTAAAATGTTCCTGATTTTCCGTTTATATTGCCGATGGAAGATGTAAACGAAAACCGCTCTATTCCGGCTGAAACGTCGATATGTGCAATAAAAACAGAACTTCTCCCCTTTTCAATATCTTACTCAGTATTTTAACGAGAAATAAATAGTTGATTGAAAATGAAGTATTTAAGGTTATTATCTAATCAATTATGTGTTTGCATCATTTTTATCATATATGTAATGAATTAATACCCATAAACTGAAAATTCACAAAAACGTGTAAAAACGGCAAAATATTGCCTAATTCGATGATATTTTGTTTAAATCACATAAAGGAAAAGGGGATGATAAACGTCAAAATATTGGTAAATTCGATGATTTTTCGTAAGAAACAAAATGCAAGAAAACTTGCTTAAAATGCAATATTATCCGAAATTTTGAGATTTGAAGGCCAAATCACATATCGTGATACTACTTGAAGTAGTATCGAAATATTGGTAAAATTATATATATATACGTAATATCAAACTACATGATTAACGTGAAAAAGTCACTATTTTACCATATTTGAGGATTTTAACTTCAAGTCATAGAACGAGGTTTCGTATTATTTAGATCCAAGAAAAGACATATGACAATGTTGTTTCCAATACAAATGATAAAAAACAATGTGTTTGCATTAGAATTAACTAAAATGTTCTTGATTTTCCGTTTATATTACCGATGGAAGATGTACACGTAAAACCGCTCTAATCCGGCTGAAACGTCGATATATGCAATAAAAACCGAACTTTTCCCCTTTAAATATCTTACTCAGTATTTTAACGAGTAACAAATAGATGATTGAAAATGAAGTATTTAAGGTTATTATCTAATTAATTGTGTTTGTATCTATTTTACCGTATATATAATGAATTAATACCCATAGACTGAAAATTCATCAAAACGTGAAAAAACGGCAAAATATATCATAATTCGATGATATTTTGTTTAAATCACATAAAGGAAAAGGAGATGATACACGTCAAAATATTGCAAAATTCGATGATTTTTCGTACGAAACAAAATGCAAGAAAACTTGCTTAAAATGCAATATTATGCGAAATTCTAACATTTGAATGCCAAATCACATATCGTGATCCTACATGAAATAGTATCGAAATATTGGTAAAATGAATATATTTACGTAATATCGAACTACATGAAAAACGTGAAAAAAGTGACTTTTTTAACCATATTTGAGGATTTTCACTTCAAATCATAGAGCGAGGTTTCGTATTATTTAGATCCAAGAAAAGACATATGACAATGTTGTTTCCAATACAAATGATAAAAAACAATGTGTTTTCATTAGAATTAACTAAAATGTTCTTGATTTTCCGTTTATATTACCGATGGAAGATGTACACGAAAACCGCTCAATTCCGGCTGAAACGTCGAGATATGCAATAAAAACAGAACTTCTCCCTTTTTCAATATCTTACTCAGTATTTTAACGAGAAACAAATAGTTGATTGAAAATGAAGTATTTAAGGTTATTATCTAATCAATTATGTGTTTGCATCATTTTTATCATATATATAATGAATAAATACCCATAAACTGAAAATTCACGAAAACGTGTAAAAACGGCAAAATATTGCCTAATTCGATGATATTTTGTTTAAATCACATAAAGGAAAAGGGGATGATAAACGTCAAAATATTGCTAAATTCGATGATTATTCGTACGAAACAAAATGCAAGAAAACTTGGTTAAAATGCAATATTATGCGAAATTCTGAGATTTGAAGTCCAAATCACATATCGTGATACTACATGAAATAGTATCGAAATATTGGTAAAAATTAATATATATACGCAATATCAAACTACATGAAAAACGTGAAAAAAGTCACTATTTAACCATATTTGAGGATTTTAACTTCAAATCATAGAGCGAGGTTTCGTATTATTTAGATCCAAAAAAATACATATGACAATGTTGTTTCCAATACAAGTGATAAAAAACAATGTGTTTTCATTAGAATTAACAAAAAAAAAACTGATTTTCTGTTAATATTACCGATGGAAGATGTACACGAAAACATCTGTATTCCGGCTGAAACGTCGATATATTCAATAAAAACAGAACTTCTCCCCTTTTCAATACCTTACTCAGTATTTTAACGAGAAACAAATATTTGATTGAAAATGAAGTATTTAAGGTTATTATCTAATCAATTATGTGTTTGCATCATTCTTATCGTATATATAATGAATTAATACCCATAAACTGAAAATTCACAAAACGTGGAAAAACGGCAAAATATTGCCTAAGTCGATGATATTTTGTTTAAATCACATAGAGGAAAAGGGGATGATAAACGTCAAAATATTGCTAAATTCGATGATTTTTCGTACGAAACAAAATGCAAGACTACTTGCTTGAAATGCAATATTATGCGACATTCTGAGATTTGAAGGCCAAATCACATGTTGTGATACTACATGAAATAGTATCGAAATATTGGTAAAAATGAATATATTTACGTAATATCAAACTACATGAAAAACGTGAAAAAAGTCACTATTTTACCATATTTGAGGATTTAAACTTCAAATCATAGAGCGAGGTTTCGTATTGTTTAGATCCAAGAAAAGACATAAGACAATGTTGTTTCCAATACAAATGATAAAAAACAATGTGTTTTCATTAGAATTAACTAAAAAGTTCTTGATTTTCCGTTTATATTACCGATGGAAGATGTACACGAAAACTGTTCTATTCCGGCTGAAACGTCGATATATGCAATAAAAACCGAACTTCTCCCCTTTTCAATATCTTACTCAGTATCTTAACGAGAAACAAATAGTTGATTGAAAATGAAGTATTTAAGGTTAATTTCTAATCAATTATGTGTTTGCATCATTTTTATCGTATATATAATATAACAAAAAAAAAACCTGATTTTCCGTATATATTACCGATGGAAGATGTGCACGAAAACATCTCTATTCCGGCTGAAGCAGTGAAGAGGAGTGTCACGTGCTTCTGTAGAGGTGGTGAAGCACCATAGTTGTTCGAGGAAACTTCATGGTGTAGCAGCCAGGAGAGCTGTGGAGGACCCTAGTAGAGGTAGTGAAGCACTATAGTTGCCCAAGGAAAACTTCATGGTGTAGCAGCCAGGAGGAGCTGCAGCTCAAGAGAGTGATGTAGAGGCTCAGGAGAGTGATGCAGAGGCTCAAGAGAGTGAAGCAGAGGATCATGAGAGTGATGCAGAGGTTCAAGAGAGTGATGCAGAGGATCAAGAGAGGAAAGCAGAGGCTTAAGAGAGTGATGCAGAGGCCGAAGAGAGAGATGCAGAGAGGGATGCAGAGGCTCAAGAGAGTGATGCAAACGATAAAGAGAGTGATGCAGAGGCTCAAGAGAGTGATGCAGAGGATCAAGAGAGGGAAGCAGAGGCTTAAGAGAGTTATGCAAAGGCTGAAAAGAGTGATGCAGAGGCTCTAGAGAGTGATGCAGAGGCTTAAGAGAGTGATTCAGAGGCTTACGAGAGTGATGCAGAGGCTTAAGAGAGTGAGGTAGAGGGTAAGGAGAGGGATGCAGAGGCCCAAGAGAGTGATGCAGAGGCTTAAGAGGGTTATGCAGAAGCTCAAGAGAGTGATGCAGAGGCTCAAGAAAGGGATGCAGGGGCTCAAGAGAGTGATGCAGAGGCTCAAGAGAGTGATTCAGAGGCTTAAGAGCGTGATGCAGAGGCTTAAGAGAGTGATGCAAAGGCTTGAGAGAGGGATGCAGAGGCTCAAGAGAGGGATGCAGAGGCTCAAGAGAGGGATGCAGAAGCTCAAGAGAGGGATGCAGAGGCTCAAGTGAGGGATGCAGATGCACAAGAGAAGGATGCAGAAGTACTTGAGAGTGATGCAGAGGCTCAACAGAGGGATGCAGAGGCTTAAGAGAGTGATGCAAAGTCTCAAGAGAGGGATGCAGAGGCTCATGAGAGGGATGCAGGAGTTCAAGAGAGGATTCAGAGGCTCAAGAGAGTGATTCAGAGGCTTACAAGAGTGATGCAGAGGCTTAAGAGAGAGATACAGAGGCTCAAGAGAGGGATGCAGAGGCTCAAGAGAGGGATGCAGGGGCTCAAGAGAGGGATGCAAAGGCTCAAGTGAGGGATGCAGAGGCACAAGAGAGGGATGCAGATGCTCTTAAGAGTGACGCAGAATCTCAAGAGAGGAATGCAGAGGCTTAAGAGAGTGATGCAAAGACTCAGGAGATGGATGCAAAGGCTCATGAGAGGGATTCACGAGTTCAAGAGAGTGATGCAGACGCTCAAGAAAGGGATGCAGAGGCTTAAGAAAGTGATGCAGAGGCTCAGAAAAGGGATGCAGAGGCTTAAGAGGGTGATGCAGAGGCTCAAGAGAGTGATGCAGAGGTTCAAGAGAGGGATGCAGAGGCTCAAGAGAGTGATGCAGAGGGCCAAGAGAGTGATGCAGAGGCTGAAGAGAGAGATGCAGAGGCTTAAGCGAGTGATGCAGAGGCTCATGAAAGCGATGCAGAGGCTCAAGAGAATGATGTAGAGGTTTAAGAGAGGGATGCAGAGGCTCAAGAGAATGATGTAGAGGCTCATGAGAGTGATGCAGAGGCTTGAGAGAGTGATGCAGAGGCTCAAGAGAGGGATACAGAGGTTCAAGAGAATGATGCAGAGGCTCAAGAGAGTGCTGCAGAGGTTCAAGAGAGGGATGCTGAGGCTCCAGAGAGGGATGCAGAGGCTCAAGAGAGTGATGTAGAGGCTCAAGAGAGTGATGTAGAGGCTCAAGAGAGTGAAGCAGAGGATCATGAGAGTAATGCAGAGGTTCAAGAGAGTGATGCAGAGGATCAAGAGAGGAAAGCATAGGCTTAAGAGAGTGATGCAGAGGCCGAAGAGAGTGACGCAGAGAGGGATGCAGAGGCTCAAGAGAGTGATGCAGACGATAAAGAGAGTGATGCAGAGGCTCAAGAGAGTGATGCAGAGGATCAAGAGAGGGAAGCAGAGGCTTAAGAGAGTTATGCAAAGGCTGAAAGGAGTGATGCAGAGGCTCTAGAGAGTGATGCAGAGGCTTAAGAGAGTGATTCAGAGGCTTACGAGAGTGATGCAGAGGCTTAAGAGAGTGAGGTAGAGGCTAAGGAGTGGGATGCAGAGGCCCAAGAGAGTGATGCAGAGGCTTAAGAGGGTGATGCAGAGGCTGAAAAGAGTGATGCAGAGGCTCAAGAGAGGGATGCAGGGGCTCAAGAGAGTGATGCAGAGGCTCAAGAGAGTGATTCAGAGGCTTAAGAGCGTGATGCAGAAGTTTAAGAGAGTGATGCAGAAGCTTGAGAGAGGGATGCAGAGGCTCAAGAGAGGGATGCAGAGGCTCAAGAGAGTGATTCAGAGGCTTAAGAGCGTGATGCAGAGGCTTAACAGAGTGATGCAGAGGCTTGAGAGAGGGATGCAGAGGCTCAAGAGAGTGATGCAGAGGCTCAAGAGTGGGATGCAGAAGCTCAAGAGAGGGATGCACAGGCTCAAGTGAGGGATGCAGATGCACAAGAGAAGGATGCAGAAGCTCTTGAGAGTGATGCAGAGGCTCAACAGAGAGATTCAGAGGCTTAAGAGAGTGATGCAAAGGCTCAAGAGAGGGATGCAGAGGCTCATGAGAGGGATGCAGGAGTTCAAGAGAGGATTCAGAGGCTCAAGAGAGTGATTCAGAGGCTTACGAGAGTGATGCAGAGGTTTAAGAGAGGGATGCAGAGGCTCAAGAGAGGGATGCAGAGGCTCAAGAGAGGATGCAGGGGCTCAAGAGAGGGATGCAAAGGCTCAAGTGAGGGATGCAGAGGCACAAGAGAGGGATGCAGATGCTCTTAAGAGTGACGCAGAATCTCAAGAGAGAAATGCAGAGGCTCAACAGAGTGATGCAAAGGCTCAGGAGAGGGATGCAAAAGCTCATGAGAGCGATTCACGAGTTCAAGAGAGTGATGCAGACGCTCAAGAAAGGGATGCAGAGGCTCAAAAAAGGGATGCAGAGGCTTAAAAGGGTGATGCAGAGGCTCAAGAGAGTGATGCAGAGGCTCAAGAGAGGGATGCAGAAGCTCAAGAGAGGGATGCAGAGGCTCAAGAGAGTGATGCAGAAGCTCAAGAGAGTGATGCAGAGGATCAAGAGAGGGAATCAGAGGCTTAAGAGAGTGATGCAGAAGCTGAAGAGATGGATGCAGAGGTTCAAGAGAATGATGCAGAGGCTCAAGAGAGTGTTGCAGAGGTTCAAGAGAGGGATGTTGAGGCTCCAGAGAGGGATGCAGAGGCTCAAGAGAGTGATGCAGAGGCTGAAGAGAGAGATGCAGAGGCATAAGAGAGTGATGAAGAGGCTCAACAGAGTAATACAGAGGCTAAAGAGAGTGATGTAGAGGCTCAAAAGAGTGATGCAGAGGCTCAAGAGAGTGAAGCAAAGGATCATGAGAGTGATGCAGAGGTTCAAGAGAGTGATGCAGAGGATCAAGAGAGGGAAGCAGAGGCTTAAGAGAGTGATGCAGAGGCCGAAGAGAGTGATGCAGAGAGGGATGCAGAGGCTCAAGAGAGTGATGCAGACGATAAAGAGAGAGTGATGCAGAGGCTCAAGAGAGTGATGCAGAGGATCAAGAGAGGGAAGCAGAGGCTTAAAAGAGTTATGCAAAGGCTGAAGAGAGTGATGCAGAGGCTCTAGAGAGTGATGCAGAGGCTTAAGAGAGTGATTCAGAGGCTTACGAGAGAGATGCAGAGGCTTAAGAGAGTGAGGTAGAGGCTGAAAAGAGTGATGCAGAGGCTCAAGAGAGGGATGCAGGGGCTCAAGAGAGTGATGCAGAGGCTCAAGAGAGTGATTCAGAGGCTTAAGAGCGTGATGCAGAAGCTTAAGAGAGTGATGCAGAAGCTTGAGAGAGGGATGCAGAGGCTCAAGAGAGGGATGCAGAGGCTCAAGAGAGGTATGCAGAAGCTCAAGAGAGGGATGCAGAGGGTCAAGTGAGGGATGCAGATGCACAAGAGAGGGATGCAGAGGCTTAGGAGAGTGATGCAAAGGCTCAAGAGAGGGATGCAGAGGCTCATGAGAGGGATGCAGGAGTTCATGAGAGGGATGCAGAGGCTCAAGAGAGTGATTCCGAGGCTTACGAGAGTGATGCAGAGGCATAAGAGAGTGATGCAGAGGCTTACGAGAGGGATGCAGAGGCTCAAGAGAGGGATGCAGAGGCTCAAGAGAGGGATGCAGGGGCTCAAGAGAGGGATGCAAAGGCTCAAGTGAGGGATGCAGAGGCACAAGAGAGGGATGCAGATGCTCTTAAGAGTGACGCACAATCTCAAGAGAGGAATGCAGAGGCTTAAGAGAGTGATGCAAAGGCTAAGGAGATGGATGCAAAGGCTCATGAGAGGGATTCACGAGTTCAAGAGAGTGATGCAGACGCTCAAAAAAGGGATGCAGAGGCTTAAGAAAGTGATGCAGAGGCTCAAAAAAGGGATGCAGAGGCTTAAGAGGGTGATGCAGAGGCTCAGGAGAGTGATGCAGAGGCTCAAGAAAGGGATGCAGAGGCTCAAGAGAGGGATGCAGAGGCTCAAGAGAGTGATGCAGAGGGTCAAGAGAGTGATGCAGAGGCTGAAGAGAGAGATGCAGAGGCTAAAGAGAGTGATGCAGAGGCTCATGAGAGCGATGCAGAGGCTCAAGAGAATGATGTAGAGGCTCATGAGAGTGATGCAGAGGCTTGAGAGAGTGATGCAGAGGCTCAAGAGAGGGATTCAGAGGCTCAGGAGAGGGATTCAGAGGCTTTAAAGAGTGATGCAGAGGCTGAGCATAGTGTTGCAGAGGCTCAAGAGAGGGATGCAGAGGCTGAAGAGAGTTATGCAGACACTTAAGAGAGTTATGCAGAGGCTCAAGAGAGTGATGCAGAGGTTTATGATAGTGATGCAGAGGATCATGAGAGGGATGCAGAGGCTTAAGGGAGTGATGCAAAGGCTCAGGAGAGGGATGCAGAGGCTCAAGAGAGGGATGCAGGAGTTGAAGAGAGGGATGCAGAGGCTCAAGAGAGGGATGCAGAGGCTTAAGAAAGTGTTGCAGCGGCTTAAAAGAGGGATAAAGAGCCTTAAGAGGGTGATGCAGAGGCTCGAGAGAGTGATGCAGTGGCTCAAGAGAGGGATGCAGGGGCTCAAGAGAGTGATTCAGAGGCTTACGAAAGTGATACAGAGGCTAAAGTGAGTGATGCAGAGGCTTACGAGAGGGATTCAGAGGCTCAGGAGAGGGATTCAGAGACTCAAGAGAGTTATGCAGAGGCTCAAGAGAGGGATGCAGAGGCTCAAGAGTGATGCAGAGACTCAAGAGAGTTATGCAGAGGATCAAGAGAGTGATTCAGAGGCTTACGAGAGGGATGCAGAGGCTGAAGAGAGTGATGCAGAGGCCTATGAGAGAGGAGCAGTGCTGAAGAGAGTGATGCAGAGGCTCAAGAGAGTGATGCAGAGGCTAAAGAGAGTGATGCAGAGGCTTAAGAGAGTGATGCAGAGGCTTAAGAGAGGGGTGCAGAGGCTCAAGAGAGTGATGCAGAGGCTCAGGAGAGTGATGCAGATGCTTAAGCGAATGATGCAGAGGCTCAAGACAGGGATGCAGAGGCTGAAGAGAGTGATGCATAGGCTTAGGTGAGTGATGCAGAGGCTTAAGAGAGGGTTGCAGAGGCTCCAGAGAGTGATGCAGAGGCTTAAGAGAGGGATGCAGAGGTTCAAGAGAATGATGCAGAGGCTCAAGAGAATGCTGCAGAGGTTCAAGAGAGGGATGCTGAGGCTCCAGAGAGGGATGCAGAGGCTCCAGAGAGTGATGTAGAGGCTCAAGAGAGTGATGCAGAGGCTCAAGAGAGTGAAGCAGAGGATCATGAGAGTGATGCAGAGGTTCAAGAGAGTGATGCAGAGGATCAAGAGAGGAAAGCATAGGCTTAAGAGAGTGATGCAGAGGCCGAAGAGAGTGATGCAGAGAGGGATGCAGAGGCTCAAGAGAGTAATGCAGACGATAAAGAGAGTGATGCAGAGGCTCAAGAGAGTGATGCAGAGGATCAAGAGAGGGAAGCAGAGGCTTAAGAGAGTTATGCAAAGGCTGAAAAGAGTGATGCAGAGGCTCTAGAGAGGGATGCAGAGGCTCAAGAGAGGGATGCAGAAGCTCAAGAGAGGGATGCAGAGGCTCAAGTGAGGGATGCAGATGCACAAGAGAAGGATGCAGAAGCTCTTGAGAGTGATGCAGAGGCTCAAGAGAGGGATGCAGAGGCTTAAGAGAGGGATTCAGGGGCTCAAGAGAGGGACGCAAAGGCTCAAGTGAGGGATGCAGAGGCACAAGAGAGGAATGCAGATGCTCTTAAGAGTGACGCAGAATCTCAAGAGAGGAATGCAGAGGCTTAAAAGAGTGATGCAAAGGCTCAGTAGATGGATGCAAAGGCTCATGAGAGGGATTCACGAGTTCAAGAGAGTGATGCAGACGCTCAAGAAAGGGATGCAGAGGCTCAAAAAAGGGATGCAGAGGCTTAAAAGGGTGATGCAGAGGCTCAAGAGAGTGATGCAGAGGCTCAAGAGAGGGATGCAGAAGCTCCAGAGAGGGATGCAGATGCTCAAGAGAGTGATGCAGAAGCTCAAGAGAGTGATGCAGAGGATCAAGAGAGGTAATCAGAGGCTTAAGAGAGTAATGCAGAAGCTGAAAAGAGGGATGCAGAGGTTCAAGAGAATGATACAGAGGCTCAAGAGAGTGCTGCAGAGGTTCAAGAGAGGGATGCTGAGACTCCAGAGAGGGATGCAGAGGCTCAAGAGAGTGATGCAGAGGCTGAAGAGAGAGATGCAGAGGCATAAGAGAGTGATGAAGAGGCTCAACAGAGTAATACAGAGGCTCAAGAGAGTGATGTAGAGGCTCAAGAGAGTGATGCAGAGTCTCAAGAGAGTGAAGCAAAGGATCATGAGAGTGATGCAGAGGCTTGAGAGAGGGATGCAGAGGCTCAAGAGAGGGATGCAGAGGCTCAAGAGAAGAAAGCAGAGGCTCAAGAGAGGGATGCAGAAGCTCAAGAGAGGGATGCAGAGGCTCAAGTGAGGGATGCAGATGCACAAGAGAAGGATGCAGAAGGTCTTGAGAGTGATGCAGAGGCTCAACAGAGGGATGCAGAGGCTTAAGAGAGTGATGCAAAGGCTCAAGAGAGGGATGCAGAGGCTCATGAGAGGGATGCTGGAGTTCAAGAGAGGATTCAGAGGCTCAAGAGAGTGATTCAGAGGCTTACGAGAGTGATGCAGAGGCTTAAGAGAGGGATGCAGAGGCTCAAGAGAGGGATGCAGAGGCTCAAGAGAGGGATGCAGGGGCTCAAGAGAGGGACGCAAAGGCTCAAGTGAGGGATGCAGAGGCACAAGAGAGGGATGCAGATGCTCTTAAGAGTGACGCAGAATCTCAAGAGAGGAATGCAGAGGCTTAAGAGAGTGATGCAAAGGCTCAGGAGAGGGATGCAAAGGCTCATGAGAGGGATTCACGAGTTAAAGAGAGTGATGCAGACGCTCAAGAAAGGGATGCAGAGGCTCAAAAAAGGGATGCAGAGGCTTAAAAGGGTGATGCAGAGTCTCAAGAGAGTGATGCAGAGGCTCAATAGAGGGATGCAGAAGCTCCAGAGAGGGATGCAGAGGCTCAAGAGAGTGATGCAGAAGCTCAAGAGAGTGATGCAGAGGATCAAGAGAGGGAATCAGAGGCTTAAGAGAGTGATGCAGAAGCTGAAGAGAGGGATGCAGAGGTTCAAGAGAATGATGCAGAGGCTCAAGAGAGTGCTGCGGAGGTTCAAGAGAGGGATGCTGAGGCTCCAGAGAGGGATGCAGAGGCTCAAGAGAGTGATGCAGAGGCTGAAGAGAGAGATGCAGAGGCATAAGAGAGTGATGAAGAGGCTCAACAGAGTAATACAGAGGCTCAGGAGAGTGATGTAGAGGCTCAAGAGAGTGATGCAGAGTCTCAAGAGAGTGAAGCAAAGGATCATGAGAGTGATGCAGAGGTTCAAGAGAGTGATGCAGAGGATCAAGAGAGGGAAGCAGAGGCTTAAGAGAGTGATGCAGAGGCCGAAGAGAGTGATGCAGAGAGGGATGCAGAGGCTCAAGAGAGTGATGCAGACGATAAAGAGAGAGTGATGCAGAGGCTCAAGAGAGTGATGCAGAGGATCAAGAAAGGGAAGCAGAGGCTTAAAAGAGTTATGCAAAGGCTGAAGAGAGTGATGCAGAGGCTCTAGAGAGTGATGCAGAGGCTTAAGAGAGCGATACAGAGGCTTACGAGAGAGATGCAGAGGCTTAAGAGAGTGAGGTAGAGGCTAAGGAGAGGGATGCAGAGGCCCAAGAGAGTGATGCAGAGGCTCAAGAGAGGGATGCAGAGGCTCAAGAGTGATGCAGAGACTCAAGAGAGTTATGCAGAGGATCAAGAGAGTGATTCAGAGGCTTACGAGAGGGATGCAGAGGCTGAAGAGAGTGATGCAGAGGCCTATGAGAGAGGAGCAGTGCTGAAGAGAGTGATGCAGAGGCTCAAGAGAGTGATGCAGAGGCTAAAGAGAGTGATGCAGAGGCTTAAGAGAGTGATGCAGAGGCTTAAGAGAGGGGTGCAGAGGCTCAAGAGAGTGATGCAGAGGCTCAGGAGAGTGATGCAGATGCTTAAGCGAATGATGCAGAGGCTCAAGACAGGGATGCAGAGGCTGAAGAGAGTGATGCATAGGCTTAGGTGAGTGATGCAGAGGCTTAAGAGAGGGTTGCAGAGGCTCCAGAGAGTGATGCAGAGGCTTAAGAGAGGGATGCAGAGGTTCAAGAGAATGATGCAGAGGCTCAAGAGAATGCTGCAGAGGTTCAAGAGAGGGATGCTGAGGCTCCAGAGAGGGATGCAGAGGCTCCAGAGAGTGATGTAGAGGCTCAAGAGAGTGATGCAGAGGCTCAAGAGAGTGAAGCAGAGGATCATGAGAGTGATGCACAGGTTCAAGAGAGTGATGCAGAGGATCAAGAGAGGAAAGCATAGGCTTAAGAGAGTGATGCAGAGGCCGAAGAGAGTGATGCAGAGAGGGATGCAGAGGCTCAAGAGAGTGATGCAGACGATAAAGAGAGTGATGCAGAGGCTCAAGAGAGTGATGCAGAGGATCAAGAGAGGGAAGCAGAGGCATAAGAGAGTTATGCAAAGGCTGAAAAGAGTGATGCAGAGGCTCTAGAGAGGGATGCAGAGGCTCAAGAGAGGGATGCAGAAGCTCAAGAGAGGGATGCAGAGGCTCAAGTGAGGGATGCAGATGCACAAGAGAAGGATGCAGAAGCTCTTGAGAGTGATGCAGAGGCTCAAGAGAGGGATGCAGAGGCTTAAGAGAGGGATTCAGGGGCTCAAGAGAGGGACGCAAAGGCTCAAGTGAGGGATGCAGAGGCACAAGAGAGGAATGCAGATGCTCTTAAGAGTGACGCAGAATCTCAAGAGAGGAATGCAGAGGCTTAAAAAAGTGATGCAAAGGCTCAGTAGATGGATGCAAAGGCTCATGAGAGGGATTCACGAGTTCAAGAGAGTGATGCAGACGCTCAAGAAAGGGATGCAGAGGCTCAAAAAAGGGATGCAGAGGCTTAAAAGGGTGATGCAGAGGCTCAAGAGAGTGATGCAGAGGCTCAAGAGAGGGATGCAGAAGCTCCAGAGAGGGATGCAGATGCTCAAGAGAGTGATGCAGAAGCTCAAGAGAGTGATGCAGAGGATCAAGAGAGGTAATCAGAGGCTTAAGAGAGTGATGCAGAAGCTGAAAAGAGGGATGCAGAGGTTCAAGAGAATGATACAGAGGCTCAAGAGAGTGCTGCAGAGGTTCAAGAGAGGGATGCTGAGGCTCCAGAGAGGGATGCAGAGGCTCAAGAGAGTGATGCAGAGGCTGAAGAGAGAGATGCAGAGGCATAAGAGAGTGATGAAGAGGCTCAACAGAGTAATACAGAGGCTCAAGAGAGTGATGTAGAGGCTCAAGAGAGTGATGCAGAGTCTCAAGAGAGTGAAGCAAAGGATCATGAGAGTGATGCAGAGGCTTGAGAGAGGGATGCAGAGGCTCAAGAGAGGGATGCAGAGGCTCAAGAGAGGAAAGCAGAGGCTCAAGAGAGGGATGCAGAAGCTCAAGAGAGGGATGCAGAGGCTCAAGTGAGGGATGCAGATGCACAAGAGAAGGATGCAGAAGGTCTTGAGAGTGATGCAGAGGCTCAACAGAGGGATGCAGAGGCTTAAGAGAGTGATGCAAAGGCTCAATAGAGGGATGCAGAGGCTCATGAGAGGGATGCTGGAGTTCAAGAGAGGATTCAGAGGCTCAAGAGAGTGATTCAGAGGCTTACGCGAGGGATGCAGGGGCTCAAGAGAGGGACGCAAAGGCTCAAGTGAGGGATGCAGAGGCACAAGAGAGGGATGCAGATGCTCTTAAGAGTGACGCAGAATCTCAAGAGAGGAATGCAGAGGCTTAAGAGAGTGATGCAAAGGCTCAGGAGAGGGATGCAAAGGCTCATGAGAGGGATTCACGAGTTCAAGAGAGTGATGCAGACGCTCAAGAAAGGGATGCAGAGGCTCAAAAAAGGGATGCAGAGGCTTAAAAGGGTGATGCAGAGTCTCAAGAGAGTGATGCAGAGGCTCAATAGAGGGATGCAGAAGCTCCAGAGAGGGATGCAGAGGCTCAAGAGAGTGATGCAGAAGCTCAAGAGAGTGATGCAGAGGATCAAGAGAGGGAATCAGAGGCTTAAGAGAGTGATGCAGAAGCTGAAGAGAGGGATGCAGAGGTTCAAGAGAATGATGCAGAGGCTCAAGAGAGTGCTGCGGAGGTTCAAGAGAGGGATGCTGAGGCTCCAGAGAGGGATGCAGAGGCTCAAGAGAGTGATGCAGAGGCTGAAGAGAGAGATGCAGAGGCATAAGAGAGTGATGAAGAGGCTCAACAGAGTAATACAGAGGCTCAAGAGAGTGATGTAGAGGCTCAAGAGAGTGATGCAGAGTCTCAAGAGAGTGAAGCAAAGGATCATGAGAGTGATGCAGAGGTTCAAGAGAGTGATGCAGAGGATCAAGAGAGGGAAGCAGAGGCTTAAGAGAGTGATGCAGAGGCCGAAGAGAGTGATGCAGAGAGGGATGCAGAGGCTCAAGAGAGTGATGCAGACGATTAAGAGAGAGTGATGTAGAGGCTCAAGAGAGTGATGCAGAGGATCAAGAAAGGGAAGCAGAGGCTTAAAAGAGTTATGCAAAGGCTGAAGAGAGTGATGCAGAGGCTCTAGAGAGTGATGCAGAGGCTTAAGAGAGCGATACAGAGGCTTACGAGAGAGATGCAGAGGCTTAAGAGAGTGAGGTAGAGGCTAAGGAGAGGGATGCAGAGGCCCAAGAGAGTGATGCAGAGGCTTAAGAGGGTGATGCAGAGGCTGAAAAGAGTGATGCAGAGGCTCAAGAGAGGGATGCAGGGGCTCAAGAGTGTGATGCAGAGGCTCAAGAGAGTGATTCAGAGGCTTAAGAGCGTGATGCAGAAGCTTAAGAGAGTGATGCAGAAGCTTGAGAGAGGGATGCAGAGGCTCAAGAGAGGGATGCAGAGGCTCAAGAGAGGTATGCAGAAGCTCAAGAGAGGGATGCAGAGGGTCAAGTGAGGGATGCAGATGCACAAGAGAGGGATGCATAGGCTTAAGAGAGTGATGCAAAGGCTCATGAGAGGGATGCAGAGGCTCAAGAGAGTGATTCCGAGGCTTACGAGAGTGATGCAGAGGCATAAGAGAGTGATGCAGAGGCTCAAGAGAGGGATGCAGAGGCTCAAGAGAGTGATGCAGAGGGTCAAGAGAGTGATGCAGAGGCTGAAGAGAGCGATGCAGAGGCTTAAGAGAGTGATGCAGAGGCTCATGAGAGCGATGCAGAGGCTCAAGAGAATGATGTAGAGGCTTAAGAGAATGATGTAGAGGCTCATGAGAGTGATGCAGAGGCTTGAGAGAGTGATGCAGAGGCTGAGCATAGTGTTGCAGAGGCTCAAGTGAGGAATGCAGAGGCTGAAGAGAGTTATGCAGACACTTAAGAGAGTTATGCAGAGGCTCAAGAGAGTGATGCAGAGGTTTATGAGAGTGATGCAGAGGATCATGAGAGGGATTGCAGAGGCTTAGGGGAGTGATGCAAAGGCTCAGGAGAGGGATGCAGAGGCTCAAGAGAGGGATGCAGGAGTTGAAGAGAGGGATGCAGAGGCTCAAGAGAGGGATGCAGAGGCTTAAGAAAGTGTTGCAGCAGCTTAAAAGAGGGATAAAGAGCCTTAAGAGGGTGATGCAGAGGCTCAAGGGAGTGATGCAGTGGCTCAAGAGAGGGATGCAGGGGCTCAAGAGAGTGATTCAGAGGCTTACGAAAGTGATGCAGAGGCTAAAGTGAGTGATGCAGAAGCTTACGAGAGGGATTCAGAGGCTCAGGAGAGGGATTCAGAGACTCAGGAGAGTTATGCAGAGGCTCAAGAGAGGGATGCAGAGGCTCAAGAGTGATGCAGAGACTCAAGAGAGTTATGCAGAGGATCAAGAGAGTGATGCAGAGGCTTACGAGAGGGATGCAGAGGCTGAAGAGAGTGATGCAAAGGCCTATGAGAGAGGAGCAGAGGCTGAATAGAGTGATGCAGAGGCTGAAGAGAGTGTTGCAGAGGCTCAAGAGAGGGATGCAGAGGCTCAAGAGAGTTATGCAGAGGCTCATGCGAGTGATGTAGAGGATCAAGAGAGGGATGCAGGGGCGTAAGAGAGTGATGCAGACGCTGAAGAGAGAGTTGCACAGGCTTAAGAGAGTGATGCAGAGGCTCAGGAGAGAGATGCAGAGGCTAAAGAGAGTGATGCAGAGGCTTAAGAGAGTGATGCAAAGGCTCAAGAGAGTGATGCAGAGGCTCAAGAGAGTGATGCAGAGGCTCACGAGAGTGATGCAGAGGCTCAAGAGAGTGATGCAGAGGCTCAAGAGAGTGATGCAGAGGCCCACGAGAGCGATGCAGAGGCTAAAGTGAGTAATGCAGAGGCTCAAGAGAGTGTTACAGAGGCTCAGGAGAGAGATGCAGAGGCTCAAGAGAGTTATTCAGAGGCTCAATAGAGTGATGAAGAGGCTCGAGAGAGTGATGTAGAGGATCAAGAGAGTGATGCAGAGGCTCAAGAGAGTGATGCAGAGGATCAAGAGAAGGAAGCAGAGGCTTAAGAGAGTGATGCAGAGGCTCAAGAGAGTGATGCAGAGGCTCAAGAGAGTGATGCAGAGGCTCAAGAGAGTGATGCAGAGGCTCAAGAGAGTGATGCAGAGGCTCAAGAGAGTGATGCAGAGGCTCATGAGAGTGATGCAGAGGTTCAAGAGCATGATATAGCGGCTTAAGAGAGGGATGTAGAGGCTCAAGAGAATGATGCAGGAGCTCAAGAGAGTGATGCAGAGGATGAAGAGAGGGATGCAGAGGCTCAAGAGAGGGGTGCAGAGGCCTAAGTGAGTGATGCAAAGGCTTATGAATCGGATGCAGAGGCTCAAGAGAGCGATGCAGATGCTCCCGAGAGGGATGCAGACGCTCATAAGAGGGATTCAGAGGCTCAAGAGAGGGATTCAGATACTCAAGAGAGTTATGCTGAGGCTCAAGAGTGGGATGCAGAGGCTCAAGAGAGTGATGCAGTGACTCAAAAGAATTATGCAGAGGCTCAAGAGAGGGATGCAGAGGCTTACGAGAGTGATGCAGAGGCTTAAGAGAGTGATTCAGAGTCATACGAAAGGGGTGCAGAGGCTCAAGAGAGTGATACAGAGGCTGTAGAGAGTGTTGCAGAGGCTCAAGAGAGGGATGCAGAGGCTCAAGAGAGTGATGCAGAGGCTCAAGAGAGTTATTCAGAGGCTCAAGCGAGTGATGCAGAGGCTTACGAAAATGATGCAGAGGATCAAGAAAGGGATGCAGAGGCTTCAGAGATTGATGCAGACGCTGAAGAGAGTGATGCAGAGGCTCAAGAGAGCTATGCAGAGGCTCAAGAGAGTGATGCAGAGGCTCAAGAGAGTGACGCAGAGGCTCAAGGGAGTGATGCAGAGGCTCAAGAGAGTGATGCAGAGGCCCACGAGAGCGATGCAGAGGCTAAAGTGAGTAAGGCAGAGGCTCAAGAGAGTGTTACAGAGGCTTAGGAGAATGATGCAGAGGCTCAAGAGACGGATGCAGAGGCTGAAGAGAGTGATGCAGAGGCTCAAGAGAGGGGTGCAGAGGCTTAAGTGAGTGATGCAAAGGCTTATGAGAGGGATGCATAGGCTCAAGAGAGGGATGCAGAGGCTTACGAGAGTGATGCAGAGGCTTAAGAGAGTGATTCAGAGTCTTACGAAAGGGGTGCAGAGGCTGAAGAGAGTGATGCAGAGTCTGAAGAGAGTGTTGCAGAGGCTCAAGAGAGGGATGCAGAGGCTCAAGAGAGTGATGCAGAGGCAAAAGAGAGTTATTCACAGGCTCAAGCGAGTGATGCAGAGGCAAAAGAGAGTTATTCAGAGGCTCAAGCGAGTGATGCAGAGGCTTACGAAAATGATGCAGAGGATCAAGAGAGGGATGCAGAGGCTTCAGAGATTGATGCAGACGCTGAAGAGTGATGCAGAGGCTCAAGAGAGTGATGCAAAGGCTTAAGAGAGGGATGCAGAGGCTTAAGAGAGTGATGCAGAGGCTCAAGAGAGTGATGCAAAGGCTTAAGAGAGGGATGCAGAGGCTTAAGAGAGTGATGCAGAGGCTCAAGAGATTGATTCAGAGGCTCAATAGAGTGATGCAGAGGCTCGAGAGAGTGATGTAGAGGATCAAGAGAGTGATGCAGAGGCTCAAGAGAGTGATGCAGAGGATCAAGAGAAGGAAGCAGAGGCTTAAGAGAGTGATGCAGAGGCTCAAGAGAGTGATGCAGAGGCTCAAGAGAGTGATGCAGAGGCTCACGAGAGTGATGCAGAGGCTCAAGAGAGTGATGCAGAGGCTCAAGAGAGTGATGCAGAGGTTCAAGAGCATGATATAGCGGCTTAAGAGAGGGATGTAGAGGCTCAAGAGATTGATGCAGAAGCTCAAGAGAGTGATGCAGAGGATGAAGAGAGGGATGCAGAGGCTTAGGAGAGTGATGCAGAGGCTCAAGAGAGAGATTCAGAGGCTCAATAGAGTGATGCAGAGGCTCGAGAGTGTGATGTAGAGGATCAAGAGAGTGATGCAGAGGCTCAAGAGAGTGATGCAGAGGATCAAGAGAAGGAAGCAGAGGCTTAAGAGAGTGATGCAGAGGCTCAAGAGAGTGATGCAGAGGCTCATGAGAGTGATGCAGAGGCCCACGAGAGCGATGCAGAGGCTAAAGTGAGTAATGCAGAGGCTCAAGAGAGTGTTACAGAGGCTTAGGAGAATGATGCAGAAGCTCAAGAGACGGATGCAGAGGCTAAAGAGAGTGATGCAGAGGCTCAAGAGAGGGGTGCAGAGGCCTAAGTGAGTGATGCAAAGGCTTATGAGTGGGATGCAGAGGCTCAAGAGAGGGATGCAGATGCTCCCGAGAGGGATGCAGACGCTCATAAGAGGGATTCAGAGGCTCAAGAGAGGGATTCGGATACTCAAGAGAGTTATGCTGAGGCTCAAGAGTGGGATGCAGAGGCTCAAGAGAGTGATGCAGTGACTCAAGAGAATTATGCAGAGGCTCAAGAGAGGGATGCAGAGGCTTCAGTGATTGATGCAGACGCTGAAGAGAGTGATGCAGAGGCTCAAGAGAGCTATGCAGAAGCTCAAGAGAGTGATGCAGAGACTCAAGAGAGTGATGCAGAGGCTCAAGAGAGTGATGCAGAGGCTCAAGAGAGTGATGCAGAGGCCCACGAGAGCAATTCAGAGGCTAAAGTGAGTAATGCAGAGGCTCAAGAGAGTGTTACAGAGGCTTAGGAGAATGATGCAGAGGCTCAAGAGACGGATGCAGAGGCTGTAGAGAGTGATGCAGAGGCTCAAGAGAGGGGTGCAGAGTTAAGTGAGCGATGCAAAGGCTTATGAGAGGGATGCAAAGGCTCAAGAGAGGGATGCAGAGGCTTACGAGAGTGATGCAGAGACTTAAGAGAGTGATTCAGAGTCTTACGAAAGGGGTGCAGAGGCTGAAGAGAGTGATGCAGAGTCTGAAGAGAGTTATTCAGAGGCTCAAGCGAGTGATGCAGAGGCTTACGAAAATGATGCAGAGGATCAAGAGAGGGATGCAGAGGCTTCAGAGATTGATGCAGACGCTGAAGAGAGTGATGCAGAGGCTCAAGAGAGTGATGCAAAGGCTCAAGAGAGCGATGCATAGGCTGAAGAGAGTGATGCAGAGGCTCAAGAGAATGATGCAGAGGCCCAAAAAAAGTGATGCAGAGGCTCAAGAGAGTGATGCAGAGGCCCAAGAGAGTGTTGCAGAGGCTCAAGAGAGGGATGCAGAGGCTCAGGAGATTGATTCAGAGGCTTACGAGAGTGATGCAGAGGCTTAAGTGAGTAATGAAAAGGCTTATGAGAGGGATGCAGAGGCTCAAGAGAGGGATGCAGATGCTCTAGAGAGGGATGCAGATGCTCCAGAGAGGGATGCAGAGGCTGAAGAGAGAGATGCAGAGGCTTAAGAGAGTGATGCAGAGGCTCAAGAGAGCGATGCAGAGGCTCAAGAAATGATGTGGAGGCTTAAGAGAGAGATGCAGAGGCTCAAGAGAATGACTCAGAGGCTCATGAGAGTGATGCAGAGGCTTGAGAGAGTGATGCAGAGGCTCAAGAGAGGGATTCAGAGGCTCAAGAGAGGGATTCAGAGGCTTTAGAGAGTGATGCAGAGGCTGAGGATAGTGTTGCAGAGACTCAAGAGAGGGATGCAGAGGCTAGAGAGAGTTATGCAGACACTCAAGAGAGTTATGCAGAGGCTCAATAGAGTGATGCAGAGGTTTATGAGAGTGATGCAGAGGATCAAGAGAGGGATGCAGAGGCTTAAGGGAGTGATGCAAAGTCTCAGGAGAGGGATGCAGAGGCTCAAGAGAGGGTTGCAGGAGTTCAGGAGAGGGATGCAGAGGCTCAAGAGAGGGATGCAGAGGCTCAAGAGAGTAATTCAGAGGCTTACGAAAGTGATGCAGAGGCTAAAGTGAGTGATGCAGAGGCTTACGAGAGGGATTCAGAGGCTCAAGAGAGGGATTCAGAAACTCAAGAGAATTATGCAGAGGCTCATGAGAGAGGGATGCAGAGGCTCATGAGAGTGATTCAGAGGCTTACGAAAGTGATGCAGAGGCTAAAGTGAGTGATGCAGAGGCTTACGAGAGGGATTCAGAGGCTCAAGAGAGGGATTCAGAGATTCAAGAGAGTTATGCAGAGGCTCAAGAGAGGGATGCAGAGGCTCAAGAGAGTGATGCAGAGACTCAAGAGAGTTATGCAGAGGATCAAGAGAGTGATGCAGAGGCTTACGAGAGTGATGCAGAGGCTGAAGAGAGTGATGCAGAGGCCTATGAGAGAGGTGCAGAGGCTGAAGAGAGTGATGCAGAGGCTGAAGAGAGTGTTGCAGAGGCTCAAGAGAGGGATGCAGAGGCTCAAGAGAGTTATGCAGAGGCTCATGCGAGTGATGCAGAGGCTTAAAAGAATGATGCAGAGGCTCAAGTGAGTGATTCAGAGGCTTACGAGAGTGATGCAGAGACTCAAGAGAGTTATGCGGATGCTCAAGAGAGTGATGCAGAGGCTTACGAGAGTGATGCAGAGGCTCAAGAGAGTGATACAGAGGCTCAGGAGAGCGATGCAGAGGCCCAAGAGAGAAATGCAGAGGCTCACGAGAGTTATGCAGAGGCTCAAGCGAGTGATGTAGAGGATCAGGAGAGGGATGCAGAGGCGTAAGAGAGTGATGCAGACGCTGAAGAGAGAGTTTCAAAGCCTTAAGAGAGTGATGCAGAGGCTCAAGAGAGTGATGCAGAGGCTCAAGAGAGCGATGCAGAGGCTCAAGAGAGTGATGCAGAGGCTCACGAGAGTGATGCAGAGGCTCAAGAGTGTGATGCAGAGGCTCAGGTGAGTGATGCAGAGGCCCAAGAGAGTGATGCATAGGCTAAAGTTAGTGATGCAGAGGCTTAAGAGAGGGATGCATAGGCTCAAGAGAGGGATGTAGAGGCTCAAGAAAGGGATGAATAGGCTCAAGGGAATGATATAGACGCTTAAGAGAGGGATGCAGAGGCTCAAGAAAATGATGAAGAGGCTGAAGAGAGTGATGCAGAGGATCAAGAGAGCGATGCAGAGGCTGAAGAGAGAGATGCAGAGGCTTAAGAGAGTGATGCAGAGGCTCAAGAGAGTGATGCAGGGGCTCAAGAGAATGAGGGCCTAATAGAGGGATGTAGAGGCTCAAGAGAATGATGCAGAAGCTCAAGAGAGTGATGCAGAGGATCAAGAGAGGGGTGCAGAGGTTGAGGAGAATGATGCAGATGCTCAAGAGAGTGATGCAGAGGCTCAAGAGAGTTATTCAGAGGCTCAAGATAGTGATGCAGAGGCTTACGAAAATGATGCAGAGAATCAAGAGAGGGATGCAGAGTCTTCAGAGATTGATGCAGACGCTGAAAAGAGTGATGCAGAGGCTCAAGAGAGTGATGCAAAGGCACAAGAGAGCGATGCATAGGCTGCAGAGAGTGATGCAGAGGCTCAAGAGAATGATGCAGATACCCAAAAAAAGTGATGCAGAAGCTCATGAGAGTGATGCAGAGGCCGAAGAGAGTGATGCAGAGGCTCAAGAGAGGGATGCAGAGGCTCAGGAGAGTGATTCAGAGGCTTACGAGAGTGATGCAGAGGCTTAAGTGAGTAATGAAAAGGCTTATGAGAGGGATGCAGAGGCTCAAGAGAGGGATGCAGATGCTCTAGGGAGGGATGCAGATGCTCAAGAGAGGGATGCAGAAAATGTAGAGAGAGATGCAGAGGCTTAAGAGAGTGAAGCAGAGGCTCAAGAGAGCGATGCAGAGGCTCAAGAGAATGATGTAGAGGCTTAAGAGAGAGATGCAGAGGCTCAAGAGAATGATGCAGAGGCTCATGAGAGTGATGCAGAGGCTTGAGAGAGTGATGCAGAGGCTCAAGAGAGGGATTCAGAGGCTCAAGAGAGGGATTCAGAGGCTTTAGAGAGTGATGCAGAGGCTGAGGATAGTGTTGCAGAGACTCAAGAGAGGGATGCAGAGGCTCAAGAGAGTTATGCAGACACTAAAGAGAGTTATGCAGAGACTCAATAGAGTGATGCAGAGGTTTATGAGAGTGATGCAGAGGATCAAGAGAGGGATGCAGAGGCTTAAGGGAGTGATGCAAAGGCTCAGGAGAGGGATGCAGAGGCTCAAGAGAGGGTTACAGGAGTTCAAGAGAGGGATGCAGAGGCTCAAGAGAGGGATGCAGAGGCTCAAGAGAGTGATTCAGAGGCTTACGAAAGGTGATGCAGAGGCTAAAGTGAGTGATGCAGAGGCTTACGAGAGGGATTCAGAGGCTCAAGAGAGGGATTCAGAGGCTCAAGAGAGGGGTTCAGAGACACAAGGGAGTTATGGAGAGGCCCATGAGAGGGATGCAGAGGCTCATGAGAGTGATTCAGAGGCTTACGAAAGTGATGCAGAGGCTAAAGTGAGTGATGCAGAGGCTTACGAGAGGGATTCAGAGGCTCAAGAGAGGGATTCAGAGACTCAAGAGAGTTATGCAGAGGCTCAAGAGAGGGATGCAGAGGCTCAAGAGAGTGATGCAGAGACTCAAGAGAGTGATGCAGAGGATCAAGAGAGTGATGCAGAGGCTTTTTTCATGTGGTGTGATTTTAAGTAAATATATTCGTTTTTACCAATATATCGATACTACTTCATGTTTTCTCACGATATGTGATTTGGCCTTCAAATCTCAAAATTTCGCAAATGTTGCATATTTAATCAAGTTTCTTGCATTTTGTTTCGACCTAAAAATTAACGAATTTAGCAATATTTTGACGTTTATCATCCCCTTTTCCTTTATGTGATTTAAACAAAATATCATCGAATTAGGCAATATTTTGCCGTTTTTCCACGTTTCTGTGAATTTTCAGTTTATTGGAATTAATTCATTAAATTAACGATAAAAGAGTTGCAAAGATGTAATTGATTAGATAATAAACTTAAATACTTCATCTTCAATCATCTATTTGTTTCTCATTGAAATACTGAGTAAGATATTGAAAAGGGGAGAAGTTTGGTTTTTATTGCATATATCGACGTTTCAGCCGGAATTAAGCGGTTTTACGTGTACCTCTTCCATCGGTAATATTAACGGAAAATCAGGAACATTTTAGTTCATTCTAATGAAAACACATTGATTTTTATCATTTGTATTGGAAACAACATTGTCATATGTCTTTTCTTGGATCTAAATAATACGAAACCTCGCTTTAAGATTCGAAGTTAAAATCCTCAAATTGTTTTATAATAGTGACTTTTTCACGTTTTTTATGTAGTTTGATATTACGTAAATATATTGATTTTTACCAATATTTCGATACTATTTCATATAGTATCACGATATGTGATTTGACCTTCATATCTTAGAATTTGGATAATATTGCGTTTTAAGCAAGTTTTCTTGCATTTTGTTTCGCACTCAACATCATCGAATTTTGCAATATTTTGACGCTAGTCATCCCCTTTTCCTTTATGTGATTTAAACAAAATATCATCGAAATAGGCAATATTTTGCCGTCTTTCCACGTTTTTGTGAATATCCAGTTTATTGTTATTAATTCATAAAATATACGATAAAAATGATGCAAACACGTAATTGATTAGATAATAACCTTAAATACTTCATTTTCAATCATCTATTTGTTTCTCGTTGAAATACTGATTAAGATATTGAAAAGGGGAGAAGTTCGGTTTTTATTGCATATATCGACGTTCCAGCTGGAATTGACCGGTTTTACGGTTACATCTTCCATCGGTAATATAAACGGAAAATCAGGAACATTTTAGTTCATTCTAATGAAACCACATTGATTTTTATCATTTGTATTGGAAACAACATTGTCATATGTCTTTTCTTGGATCTAAATAATACGAAACCTCGCTTTATGATTCGAAGATAAAATCCTCAAATTTGGTATAATAGTGACTTTTTTCACGTTTTTCATGTTGTTTGATATTACGAAAATATATTCATTTTTACCAATATTTCGATACTATTTCATGTAGTATCACGATATGTGATTTGGCCTTCAAATCTCAGAATTTCGCATAATATTGCATTTTAGGCAAGTTTTCTTGCATTTTGTTTCGTACTATAAATCATCAAATTTAGTATATTTTGACCTTTATCATCCCCCCTTTTTATTTATGTGATGTAAACAAAATATCATCGAATTAGGCAATATTTTGCTGTTTTTCCACGTTTTTGTTAATTTCCAGTTTATTGGTATTAATTCATTAAATATACGATAAAAATTATACAAACACATAATTGATTAGATAATAACCTTAAATACTTCATTTTCAATCATCTATTTGTTTCTCGTTAAAATACTGAGTAAGATATTGAAAAGGGGAGAAGTTCGGTTTTTATTGCATATATCGACGTTTCAGCCAGAATAGAGCGGTTTTACGTGTACATCTTCCATCGGTAATATAAACGAAAAATCAGGAACATTTTAGTTAATTCTAATGAAAACACATTGGTTTTTATCATTTGTATTGGAAACAACATTGTCATATGTCTTTTCTTGGATCTAAACAAAATATAATCGAATTAGGCAATATTTTGCCGTTTTTCCACGTTTTTGTGAATTTTCAGTTTATTGTTATCAATTCATTAAATATACGATAAAAAGGATACAAACACATAATTGATTAGAAATTAACCTTAAATACTTCATTTGCAATCAACTATTTGTTTCTCGTTAAGATACTGAGTAAGATATTGAAAAGGGGAGAAGTTCTGTTTTTATTGCATATATCGACGTTTCAGCCGGAATAGAACGGTTTTCGTGTACATCTTCCATCGGTAATATAAACGGAAAATCAAGAACATTTTAGTTAATTCTAATGAAAACACATTGTTTTTTATCATTTGTATTGGAAACAACATTGTCTTATGTCTTTTCTTGGATCTAAACAATACGAAACCTCGCTCTATGATTTGAAGTTTAAATCCTCAAATATGGTAAAATAGTGACTTTTTTCACGTTTTTCATGTAGTTTGATATTACGTAAATATGTTCATTTTTACCAATATTTCGATACTATTTCATGTAGTATCACAATATGTGATTTGGCCTTCAAATCTCAGAATGTCGCATAATATTGGATTTCAAGCAAGTTTTCTTGCATTTTGTTTCGTACGAAAAATCATCGAATTTAGCAATATTTTGACGTTTATCATCCCCTTTTCCTCTATGTGATTTAAACAAAATATCATCGAATTAGGCAATATTTTGCCGTTTTTCCACGTTTTGTGAATTTTCAGTTTCTGGGTATTAATTCATTATATATACGATAAAAATGATGCAAACACATAATTGATTAGAAATTAACCTTAAATACTTCATTTTCTATCAACTATTTGTTTCTCGTTAAGATACTGAGTAAGATATTGAAAAGGGGAGAAGTTCTGTTTTTATTGCATATATCGACGGTTCAGCCGGAATAAAGCAGTTTTCGTGTACATCTTCCATCGGTAATAATAACGGAAAATCAAGAACATTTTAGTTAATTCTAATGAAAACACATTGTTTTTTATCATTTGTATTGGAAACAACATTGTCTTATGTCTTTTCTTGGATCTAAATAATACGAAACCTCGCTCTATGATTTGAAGTTTAAATCCTCAAATATGGTAATATAGTGACTTTTTCACATTTTTCATGTAGTTTGATATTACGTAAATATAATCATTTTTACCAATATCTCGATACTATTTCATGTAGTATCACAATATGTGATTTGGCCTTCAAATCTCAGAATGTCGCAACATATTGCATTTTAAGCAAGTTTTCTTGCATTTTGTTTCGTACGAAAAATCATCAAATTTAGCAATATTTTTACGTTTATCATCCCCTTTTCCTTTATGTGATTTAAACATAATATCATCGAATTAGGCAATATTTTGCCGTTTTTCCACATTTTTGTGAATTTTCAGTTTATTGTTATTAATTCATTAAATATACGATAAAAATTATGCAAACACATAATTGATTAGAAATTAACCTTAAATACTTCATTTTCAATCAACCATTTGTTTCTCGTTAAAATACTGAGTAGGATATTGAAAAGGGGAGAAGTTCGGTTTTTATTGCATACATCGACGTTTCAGCCGGATTAGAGCGGTTTTACGTGTACATCTTCCATCGGTAATATAAACGGAAAATCAGGAACATTTTAGTTAATTCTAATGAAAACACATTTGTTTTTATCATTTGTATTGGAAACAATATTGTCATATGTCTTTTCTTGGATCTAAATAATACGAAACCTCGCTCTATGATTTGAAGTTAAAATCTCCAAATATGGTAAAATAGTGACTTTTTTCACGTTTTTCATGTAGTTTGATATTACGTAAATATATTCATTTATAGCAATATTTCGATACTATTTCATGTAGTATCACGATATGTGATTTGGCCTTCAAATCTCAGAATTTCGCATAATATTGCATTTTAAGCAAGTTTTCTTGCATTTTGTTTCTTACGAAAAATCATCGAATTTAGCAATATTTTGACGTTTATCATCCCCTTTTCCTTTATGTGATTTAAACAAAATATCATCGAATTAGGCAATATTTTGCCGTTTTTACACTTTTTTGTGAATTTTCAGTTTATGGGTATTTATTCATTATATATACGATAAAAATGATGCAAACACATAATTGATTAGATAATAACCTTAAATACTTCATTTTCAATCAACTATTTGTTTCTCGTTAAAATACTGAGTAAGATATTGAAAAGGGGAGAAGTTCTGTTTTTATTGCACATATCGACGTTTCAGCCGGATTAGAGCGGTTTTCGTTTACATCTTCCATCGGCAATATAAACGGAAAATCAGGAACATTTTAGTTAATTCTAATGAAAACACATTGTTTTTTATCATATGAATTTTAAACAACATTGTCATATGTCTTGGATTTAAATAATACGAAACCTCGCTCTATGATTTGAAGTTAAAATCCTCAAATATGGTAAAATAGTGACTTTTTCACGTTTTTCATGTAGTTTGATATTACTTAAATATATTCATTTTTACCAATACTTCGATACTATTTCATGTAGTATCTCTATACGCGATTTGGCCTTCAAATCTCAAAATTTCGCATAATATTGCATTTTAAGCAAGTTTTCTTGCATTTTGTTTCGTACGAAAAATCATCATATATAGCAATATTTTGACGTTTATCATCCCCCTTTTCCTTTATGTGATTTAAACATAATATCATCGAATTAGGCAATATTTTGCCGTTTTTCCACATTTGTGTGAATTTTCAGTTTATTGTTATTAATTCAATAAATATACGATAAAAATGATGCAAACACATAATTGATTAGAAATTAACCTTAAATACTTAATTTTCAATCAACCATTTGTTTCTCGTTAAAATACTGAATAGGATATTGAAATGGTGAGAAGTTCGGTTTTTATTGCATATATCGACGTTTCAGCCGGATTAGAGCGGTTTTAAGTGTAGATCTTCCATCGGTAATATAAACGGAAAATCAAGAACATGTTAGGTAATTCTAATGAAAACACATTGATTTTTATCGTTTGTATTGGAAACAACATTGTCATATGTCTTTTCCTGGATCTAATTAATACGAAACCTCGCTCTATGATTTGAAGTTAAAATCCTCAAATATGGTTAAAAAGTGACTTTTTTCACGTTTTTCATGTAGTTCGATATTACGTAAATATATTAAATTTTACCAATATTTCGATACTATTTCATGTAGGATCACGATATGTGATTTGGCCTTCAAATCTCAGAATTTCGCATAATATTGCATTTTAAGCAAGTTTTCTTGCATTTTTTTTCGTACGTAGAATCATCGAATTTTGCAATATTTTGATGTGTATCATCTCCTTTTCCTTTATGTGATTTAAACAAAATATCATCGAAATAGGCAATATTTTGCCGTTTTTCCACGTTTTGATGAATTTTCAGTCTATGGGTATTAATTCATTATATATACGATAAAATAGATGCAAACACATAATTGATTAGATATAACCTTAAATACTTCATTTTCAATCATCTATTTGTTTCTTGTTAAAATACTGAGTAAGATATTGAAAAGGGGAGAAGTTCGGTTTTTATTGCATATATCGACGTTTCAGCCGGATTAGAGAGGTTTTACGTGTACATCTTCCATCGGTAATATAAACGGAAAATCAAGAACGTTTTAGTTAATTCTAATGCAAACACATTGTTTTTTATCATTTGTATTGGAAACAACATTGTCATATGTCTTTTCTTGGATCTAAATAATACGAAACCTCGTTCTATGACATGAAGGTAAAATCCTCAAATATGGTAAAATAGTGACTTTTTCACGTTAATCATGTAGTTTGAGATTACGTAAATATATTAATTTTACCAATATTTCGATACTATTTCAAGTAGTATCACGATATGTGATTTGGCCTTCAAATCTCAAAATTTCGCATAATATTGCATTTTAAGCAAGTTTTCTTGCATTTTGTTTCTTAAGAAAAATCATCGAATTTAGCAATATTTTGACGTTTATCATCCCCTTTTCCTTTATGTGATTTAAACAAAATATCATCGAATTAGGCAATATTTTGCCGTTTTTACACGTTTTTGTGAATTTTCAGTTTATGGGTATTAATTCATTATATATACGATAAAAATGATGCAAACACATAATTGAGTAGATAACAACCTTAAATGCTTCATTTTCAATAAACTATTTGTTTCTCGTTTAAATACTGAGTAAGATATTGAAAAGTGGAGAAGTTCTGTTTTTATTGCACATATCGACGTTTCAGCCGGAATAGAGCGGTTTTCGTTCACATCTTCCATCGGCAATATAAACGGAAAATCAGGAACATTTTAGTTAATTCTAATGAAAACACATTGTTTTTTATCATTTGAATTTTAAACAACATTGTCATAAGTCTTTTCTTGGATTTAAATAATACGAAGCCTCGCTCTATGATTTGAAGTTAAAATCCTCAAATATGGTAAAATAGTGACTTTATCACGTTTTTCATGTAGTTTGATATTACGTAAATATATTCATTTGTACCAATACTTCGATACTATTTCATGTAGTATCACTATACGCGATTTGGCCTTCAAATCTCAAAATTTCGCATAATATTGCATTTTAAGCAAGTTTTCTTGCATTTTGTTTCGTACGAAAAATCATCATATATAGCAATATTTTGACGTTTATCATCTTCTTTTCCTTTATGTGATTTAAACGTAATATCATCGAATTTGGCAATATTTTGCCGTTTTTCCACATTTTTGTGAATTTTCAGTTTATTGTTATTAATTCATTAAAAATACGATAAAAATGATGCAAACACATAATTGATTAGAAATTAACCTTAAATACTTCATTTTCAATCAACCATTTGTTTCTCGTTAAAATACTGAATAGGATATTGAAATGGTGAGAAGTTCGGTTTTTATTGCATATATCGACGTTTCAGCCGGATTAGAGCGGTTTTACGTGTACATCTTCCATCGGTAATATAAACGGAAAATCAGGAACATTTTAGTTAATTCTAATGAAAACACATTGTTTTTTATCATTTGAATTTTAAACAACATTGTCATAAGTCTTTTCTTGGATTTAAATAATACGAAGCCTCGCTCTATGATTTGAAGTTAAAATCCTCAAATATGGTAAAATAGTGACTTTATCACGTTTTTCATGTAGTTTGATATTACGTAAATATATTCATTTTTACCAATACTTCGATACTATTTCATGTAGTATCACTACGCGATTTGGCCTTCAAATCTCAAAATTTCGAATAATATTGCATTTTAAGCAAGTTTTCTTGCATTTTGTTTCGTACGAAAAATCATCATATATAGCAATATTTTGACGTTTATCATCTTCTTTTCCTTTATGTGATTTAAACGTAATATCATCGAATTTGGCAATATTTTGCCGTTTTTCCACATTTTTGTGAATTTTTAGTTTATTGTTATTAATTCATTAAAAATACGATAAAAATGATGCAAACACATAATTGATTAGAAATTAACCTTAAATCCTTCATTTTCAATCAACCATTTGTTTCTCGTTAAAATACTGAATAGGATATTGAAATGGTGAGAAGTTCGGTTTTTATTGCATATATCGACGTTTCAGCCGGATTAGAGCGGTTTTACGTGTACATCTTCCATCGGTAATATAAACGGAAAATCAGGAACATTTTAGTTAATTCTAATGAAAACACATTGGTTTTTATCAATTGTATTGGAAACAACATTGTCATATGTCTTTTCTTGGATCTAAATTATACGAAACCTCGCTCTATGATTTGAAGTTAAAATCCACAAATATGGTAAAATAGTGACTTTTTTCACGTTTTTCATGAAGTTTGATATTACGTATATATATTCTTTTTTACCAATATTTCGATACTATTTCATGTAGTATCACGATATGTGATTTGGCCTTCAAATCTCAGAATTTCGCATAATATTGCATTTAAAGCAAGTTTTCTTGCATTTTGTTTCGTACGAAAAATCATCGAATTTAGCATTATTTTGACGTGTATCATCTCCTTTCCCTTTATGTGATTTAAACAAAATATCATCGAATTAGGTAATATTTTGCCGTTTTTCCACGTTTTTGTGAATTTTCAGTTTATGGGTATTAATTCATTATATATACGATAAAAATGATGCAAACACATAATTGATTAGATAATAACCTTAAATACTTCATTTTCAATCAACTATTTGTTTCTCGTTAAAATACTGAATAAGATATTTAAAAGGGGAGAAGTTCTGTTTTTATTGCATATTTCGACGTTTCAGCCGGAATAGAGCGGTTTTCGTGTACATCTTCCATCGGTAATATAAACGGAAAATCAGGAACATTTTAGTTATTTTTAATGAAAACACATTGATTTTTATCGTTTGTATTGGAAACAACATTTTCATTTGTCTTTTTTTGGATCTAAATAATACGAAACCTCGCTCTATGATTTGAAGTTAAAATCCTCAAATATAGTTAAAAAGTGACTTTTTCACTTTTTTCATGTAGTTTGATATTACGTAAATATATTCATTTTTACCAATATTTCGATGCTATTTCATGTAGTATCACGATATGTGATTTGGCCTTCAAATCTCAGAATTTCGCATAATATTGCATTTTAAGCAAGTTTTCTTGCATTTTGTTTCGTACGAATAATCATCGAATTTAGCAATATTTTGACGTTTATCATCCCGTTTTCCTTTATGTGATTTAAACAAAATATCATCGAATTAGGCAATATTTTGCCGTTTTTAAACGTTTTCGTGAATTTTCAGTTTATAGGTATTTATTCATTATATATATGGTAAAATTGAAGCAAACACATAATTGATTAGATTATGATAACTTATCATAATCTAATATCTAATCATAATAGATTATGATTAGATAACCTTAAATACTTCATTTTCAATAAACTATTTGTTTCTCGTTAAAATACTGAGTAAGATATTGAAAAAGGGAGAAGTTCTGTTTTTATTGCATATATCGACGTTTCAGCCGGAATTGAGCGGTTTTCGTGTACATCTTCCATCGGTAATATAAACGGAAAATCAAGAACATGTTAGGTAATTCTAATGAAAACACATTGATTTTTATCGTTTGTATTGGAAACAACATTTTCATATGTCTTTTCTTGGATCTAAATAATACGAAACCTCGCTCTATGATTTGAAATTAAAATCCCCAAATATGGTTAAAAAGTGACTTTTTTCACGTTTTTCATGTAGTTTGATATTACGTAAATATATTCATTTTTACCAAAATTTCAATGCTATTTCATGTAGCATCACGATATGTGATTTGGCCTTCAAATCTCAGAATTTCGCATAATATTGTATTTTAAACAAGTTTTCTTGCATTTTGTTTCGTACGAAAAATCATCGAATTTTGCAATATTTTGACGTGTATCTCCTTTTCCTTTATGTGATTTAAACAAAATATCATCGAATTAGGCAATATTTTGCCGTTTTTCCACGTTTTGGTGAATTTTCAGTCTATGGGTATTAATTCATTATATATACGATAAAAATGATGCAAACAAATAAGTGATTAGATAATAACCTCAAATAATTCATTTTCAATCATCTATTTGTTTCTCGTTAAAATACTGAGTAAGATATTTGATGAAAAGGGGAAAAGTTCTGTTTTTATTGCATATATCGATGTTTCAGCCGGAATAGAGCGGTTTTCGTGTACATCTTCCATCGGTAATATAAACGGAAAATCAGGAACATTTTAGTTAATGCTAATGAAAACACATTATCACTCTCTTGAGCCTTTTTATCACTTTCTTAAGCCTCTGCCTCTCTCTCTTAAGCCGCTGCATCACTCTCCTAAGCCTCTTCTTCTCCTCTCTTGATCCTCTGCATCACTCTCTTAAGCCTCTGCATCACTCTCTTAAGCCTCTGCATCACTCTCTTGAGTCTCTGTATCACTCTCTTAATCCTCTGCATCCCTCTGTTCATCTTCTGCATCACTCTCTTGAGCCTCTGCGTCATTCTCTTGAGCCTCTGCATCCCTCTCTTAAGCCTTTACATCATTCGCTTGAGCTTCTGCATCACTCTCTTTAGTCTCTACCTTCACTCTCTTAAGCCTCCGCATCTCTCTCTTCAGTCTCTGCATCACTCTCTTGAGCCTCTGCATCCCTCTCTTGAGGCCCTGCATCCCTCTCTTAAGCCTCTGCATCACTCTCTTGAGCCTCTGCATGACTCTCGTCATCCTCTGCATCCCTCCCTGGAGCATCTGCATCACTCTCTTGGGCCCCTGCATCACTCTCTTGAGCCTCTGCATCCCTCTCTTGAGCCCCTGCACCCCTCTCTTAAGCCTCTGCATCACTCTCTTAAGCCTCTGCATCACTCTCTTCAGCTTCTGAATCACTCTCTTGAGCCTCTGCATCCTTCTCTTGAGCCTCTGCATCACTCTCTTGTGCCTCTGCATCCTTCTCTTGAGCCTCTGCATCATTCTCCTAGACCCCTGCATCACTTTCTTGAGCCTCTGCATCACTCTCTTGAGCCTCTGCATCACTCTCTGGAGCCTCTGCATCACTCTCTTGAGCCTCTGCATCCCTCTCCTGCGTCTCTGCATCACTCCCTTAAGCCTCTGCATCCCTCTCTTCATCCTCTGCATCACTCACTTGAGCCTTTGCATCATTCTCTTGAGCTTCGATCTGCATCCCTTTCTTAAGCCACTGCATCACTCTCTTGAGCCTCTGCATCCCTCTCTTGCGTCTCTGCATCACTCCCTTAAGCCTCTGCATCGCTCTCTTCATCCTCTGCATCACTCACTTGAGCCTTTGCATCATTCTTTTCAGCCTCTGTATCACTCTATTGAGCCTCTGCATCACTCACTTAAGCCTCTGCATCATTCTCTTCAACATCTGCATCACTCTCTTGAGCCTCTGCATCACTCTCCTGAGCCTCTGCATCACTCTTTTAAGCCTCTGTCTCATTCTCTTCAGCCTCTGCATTCCTCTCGTAAGCCTCAGCATCATTCTCTTCAGCCTCTGCATCCCTGTCTTGATCCGCTGCATCACTCTCGTAAGCCTCCGCATCACTCTCTTGAGCCTCTGCATAACTCTCTTTAACCTCTGCATCACTCTCCTGTGCCTCTGCATCCTTCTCTTGAGCCTCTGCATCACTCTCTTGAGCCTCGGCATCCCTCTCTTAAGCCTCTGCATCACTCTCTTGATCCTCTGCATCACTCTCTTAAGCCTCTGCATCCCTCTCTTGAGCCACTGCATCACTCTCTTGAGCCTCTGCATCACTCTATTGAGTCTCTGCATCACTCTCTTGAGCCTCTGCATCCCTCTCTTAAGCGTCTGCATCACTCTCTTGAGCCTCTGCATCTCTTTCGTGAGCCTCTGCATCAATCTCCTAAGCCTCTGCAACACTCTCTTCAGCCTCTGCATCACTCTCTTAAGCCTCTGCCTCCCTCACTTGATTCTCTGCATCACTCTCGTAAACCTCTGCATCAGTCTCTTGAGCCTCTTCATAACTCTTTTTAGCTTCTGCATCACTCTCTTGAGCCTCTGCATCTCTCTCTTGAGCTTCTGCAACACTCTCTTCAGCCTCTGCATCACTCTCTTAAGCCTCTGCATCACTCTCTTCGGCCTCTGCATCACTCTCTTAAGCCTCTGCTTCCCTCTCTTGATCCTCTGCATCACTCTATTGAGCCTCTGCATCACACTCATAATCCTCTGCATCACTCTCTTGATCCTCTGCATCACTCTTTTGAGCCTCTGCATCACTCTGTTGAAACTTTGCATCACTCTCTGGAGCCTCTGCATCACTCTCTTGAGCCTCTGCATCCCTCTCTTGAGTCTCTGCATCACTCTCTTAAGCCTCTGCATCACTCTCGTAAGCCTCTGCATCACTCTCTTGAGCCTCTGCATCATTCTCTTGAGTCTCTGCATCACTCTCTTAAGCCTCTGCATCTCTCTCTTCAGCCTCTGCATCACTCTCTTGAGCCTCTGCATCCCTCTCCTAAGCCTCTGCATCACTCACTTAAGCTTTCAATCAACCATTTATTTCTCGTTAAAATACTGAGTAAAATATTAAAAGGGGGAGAAGTTCTGTTTTTATTGCATATATCGATGTTTCCGCCGGATTAGAGCGGTATTACGTGTACATCTTCCATCGGTAATACAAACGGAAAATCAGGAACATTTTAGATAATACTAATGAAAACACATTGGTTTTTATAATTTGTATTAGAAACAACATTGTCATATGTCTTTTCTTGGATCTAAATAATACGAAACCTCACTCTATGATTTGAAGTTAAAATCCTCAAACATGGTAAAATAGTGACTTTTTTCACGTTTTTCATGTAGTTTGATATTACGTAATATTATTCATTTTTACATAATATTTCGAATACTATTTCATGTAGTATCACGATATGTGATTTGGCCTTCAAATCTCAGAATTTCGCATAATATTGCATTTTAAGCAAGTTTTCTTGCATTTTGTTTCGTACGAAAAATCATCGAATTTAGCAATATTTTGACGTTTAAGATCCCCTTTTCCTTCATGTGATTTAAACAAAATATCATCGAATTAGGCAATGTTTTGCCGTTTTTCAACGTTTTTTGTGAATTTTCAGTTTATTGGTACTATTTCATTATATATACGATAAAAATGATGCAAACACATAATTGATTAGATAATAACCTTAAATACTTCATTTTCAATCAACTATTTGTTTCTCGTTAAAATACTGAGTAAGATATTAAAAAGGGGAGAAGTTCGGTTGTTATTGCATATATCGACGTTTTTGCTGGATTAGAACGGTTTTACGTGTACATCTTCCATCGGTAATATAAACGGAAAATCAAGAACATTTTAGTTAATTCTAATGAAAACACATTGATTTTTATCGTTTGTATTGGCAAACAACATTGTCATATGTCTTTTCTTGAATCTAATTAATACGAAACCTCGCTCAATGATTTGAAGTTAAAATCCTCAAATATGGTTAAATAGTGACTTTTTTCACGTTTTTCATGTAGTTTGATATTACGGAAATATATTCATTTTTACCAATATTTCGATACTATTTCATGTAGTATCACGATAACTCTCTTGAGTCTCTGCATCACTCTCTTGAGCCTCTGCATCACTCTCCTGAGAATCTGCATCACTCTTTTAAGCCTCTGCATCATTTTCTTCAGCCTCTGCATCACTCTCTTCAGCCTCTGCACCCCTCTCTTAAGCCTCTGCATCATTCTCTTCATCCTCTGCATCACTCTCTTAAGCCACTGCATCATTCTCTTCAGCCTCTGCATTCCTCTCTTGAGCCTCTGCATCACTCTCTTGAGCCTCTGCATCCCTCTCTTAAGCCTCTGCATCACTCTCGTGAGCCTCTGCGTCCCTCTCTTGAACTCCTGCATCCCTCTCATGAGCTTTTGCATCCTTCTCTTGAGCCTTTGCAACACTCTCTTAAGCCTCTGCATCGCTCTCTTCAGCCTCTGCATCACTCTCAAGAGCCTCTGCATCCCTCTCTTGAGCCTCTGCATCCCTCTTTTGAACCTCTGCAACCCTCACTTAAGCCTCTGAATCACTCTTTTCAGCCTCTGCATCACTCTCATCAGCCTCTACATCCCCTCTTGTAAGCCTCTGCATCACTCTTATAAGCCTCTGCATCACTCTATTGAGCTTCTGCATCACTCTCCTGAGCCTCTACATCCCTCTCTTGAACCTCTGCATCACTCCCGTAAGCCTCTGTATCACTCTCTTGAGCCTCTGCATAACTCTCTTGAGTCTCTGCATCACTCTCTTGAGCCTCTTCATCCCTCTCATGAGCCTCTGTAACACTCTCTTTAGCCTCTGCATCACTCTCTTAAGCCTCTGCATCCCTCTCTTGAGCCTCTGAATCCCGCTCTTGAGCCTCTGCATCACTCTCTTGAGCCTCTGCATCACTCTTTTCATCCTCTATATCCCTCTCCTGCAGAGGCTTAGGAGAGTGATGAAAAGGCTCAAGAGAGGGATGCAGAGGCTTAGGTGGTGATGCAGAGGCTCAAGAAAGGAATGCAGAGGCTTACGAAAGTGACGCAGAGGCTCAAAAAGGGATGCAGAGGCTTAAGAGGGTGATGCAGAGGCTCAAGAGAGGGATGCAGAGGCTCAAGAGAGTGATGCTGAGTTCCTCTCTCCTGCTTGCTGCAACTATGGTGCATGAAGACACACATTGCCCTACGTTACTTCATCTGGTGGTCGAGCCCATCCAGCGGTTGAGACCTCTGGGCAACAGCAACAGTGTGAGGGCACAGCTTCTGTGAGGTTCAACAAGGCCCGCCTAGATCAGTCGGCCCAGCTAGCTAGCATGTTTGGGCACACACATTGGTTCAAGTGGGAACTGTGAAGTTGGTATCAGTAGCTGGGTTACCTTTCAGACCCTTCAGTGGTTAGGCTACATATATATACTCCCCTGAGGTTGCCCTGTGCCTTCCCTTGATGGACCATGTGGTTGGGTTGCAAGGCACTGTTCCACTGCTCCGGCTGCGTTATACTCACACCCGGTTTCATCATTGACTTACATCCGGCTTCGTCTTTGACTCGCCCTTCTGCACCTCTCCATACCCTGGCCACTTACTTCCTTGAACGTCTCCCACGTTCCCAGTAGTGACTAACTACACACGTGGAGTAACTTCACTTCTTTTACAACTGCATCTTTAATTAGGGAAGCTCTACAGCGCCATAATTGTACTCGAACCAGAACCAATGCCCCTAACTGCTTAAACTTGTCATGCGCGGTGACTGTTGTCGCTGACGAGTGTGGGTGTCGTAAAGATCTTTGGTCCATTTACTATGGTCAGAATATTTTGATGTCATAACTGATGATCCCACTGCCACTGATGGTCCCACTGTTACTGATGATCCCATTGCCACTGATGCTTTATACACGTATGAACACCTTGTTGACTGTAGGTGTGAGATTTTTCATCATAATTTTCTAGTATTACATCGTCAACTTTAAACTGAAAGTCTAGATGGGCCTCCTGAGGAAGCACCTGCTTAGCTAACACGCTAAGTGTAGTAAGCAGCTCATTCGCCACTCTAGAGACCATAGAAAAAATGACTAGGCGCGAGCAAACGCCGAGATCTCAAAAAGTTTGAAATCTCTTATCCTAAGCCGTCGACCTTCGTCATTCGCTGGAGCGAATCTAATGAGTCACAGATTCTCTCGAGATATTTTGTTGTGTGGTGCTATGAAGTCAGCTCGAGGTGTACCGAAAGACAGCGTTCAACTTGAATAAAAACAATTTATTCAACAAAGTACTAACTACTACAACAACAACGAAAAATGTAACAACTGTTATATTAGCTTACCGCAGAATTTGTCTCGAGGTCGCTTGGGTCCTGGTCCTCACAATGGCGACACACGGGCCACCCACAAAATCGCTATAGGACTGCCTCACAAGGCTTCTTCCAGTCCTGACTTGAGCACTTTAAATCGTCCTCAGGCTTCACACATAAATGCCTGCTTGATTACCTCCTCTTATTGGAGCACACAACTAGGGGTTCCTCCTTTGCCAGGAGCTCAGCAAAGCGCGACCCTCTCTCACGACCTCTGTTGCTCAAGTAAGGTCATGCCTTCGTCTTGCGAGCCTCGCGGGTTTTATATATATATATATATATATATATAATATATATATATATAATATATAATATATTATAATCTTTTCTCTGACCTCTCAATTAGGTCTCGTATGTGGAATAACTCTCTGATAGGTAGACTCGTTCCTCAGGCTACCTGGGGTCATAACACTTGTCAGCAGATTATAGCTAGTCAACACCTCACTCTGCCTCACCCACTACAACCACACTCTCCATCAATCCCGCACACATACGCAACTCACAATTATAACATGAAACAGTGCAAACCACTTAGCATTGTTACAATCTCTTCCCCTCCTAAATCTCCCATTTCACCTCATGATCGTTGTCACCTTCTCCAACACTGCCACCAAAGCTACCTTTTACAACACCCAGGGTCAAATCCCATCACCAATTCCAAGTTTACTATATTAACAGATGTTAGATATTGCATTATAATAATGGCCGGTGGAACTGCATATATATATATATATATATATATATATATATTATATAGGTATTACTAGAGTTACTAGTAAAACACCAAATTTAGTATCCACAAAATGAACGTATCCGTATTGATGAAAATGTTCCTGACGTTTCTCGCGGTCATTTCTGGAATTTTTTTAATTTCTTCATTTGAAAATCATGTTTATGACGAGGGAAAAAGATTTGGACCTATAATTGGCTCTATCGTTGGACCCGTAAATGGACCCGTCATTGGTTCTATCGTTGGACCCGTAAATGGACCCGTCATTGGGTCTATCGTTGGACCCGTTAATGGACCCATCATTGGCTCCATCATTGGACCCGTTAATGGACCCGTCATTGGCTCCATCATTGGACCAGTTAATGGACCCATCATTGGCTCCATCATTGGACCCGTTAATGGACCCGTCATTTGCTCCATTATTGGACCCGTTAATGGACCCATCATTGGCTCCATCATTGGACCCGTTAATGAACCCGTCGTTGGCTCTCTAGTTAGTGAAGATGGTAAGATGGCGGTGAAGATGACTGAAAGATTCTTAAAAATTCGTGCGTTGTTGATAATGGGCGGAGCTGTGGCAGGTTTCTTGATCATCAGCCGTTGGCTTCCTTACCACCCGCTAGATGATGAATGCAATGTGAAGGTAAGAGATTCCTCGAGTGGGGAGGAAACTGAAGCTTGTTCAAGTGGGGATGAAACTGAAGCTTGTTCAGGTGAGGATGAAACTGAAGCTTGTTCAAGTGGGGATGAAACTGAAGCTTGTTCAAGTGGGGACGACACTGAAGCTTGTTCAAGTGGGGATGAAACTGAAGCTTGTTCAAGTGGGGAAGAAACTGAAGCTTGTCCAAGTGGGGATGAAACTGAAGCTTGTTCAAGTGGGGATGAAACTGAAGCTTGTTCAAGTGGGGACGACACTGAAGCTTGTTCAAGTGGGGATGAAACTGAAGCTTGTTCAAGTGGGGACGACACTGAAGCTTGTTCAAGTGGGGATGAAACTGAAGCTTGTTCAAGTGGGGAAGAAACTGAAGCTTGTTCAAGTCGGGATGAAAATGAAGCTTGTTCAAGTGGGGACGACACTGAAGCTTGTTCAAGTGGGGATGAAACCGAAGCTTGTTCAAGTGGGGATGAAACCGAAGCTTGTTCAAGTGGGGATGAAACTGAAGCTTGTTCAAGTGGGGATGAAACTGAAGCTTGTTCAAGTGGGGAAGAAACTGAAGCTTGTCCAAGTGGGGATGAAACTGAAGCTTGTTCAAGTGGGGACGACACTGAAGCTTGTTCAAGTGGGGATGAAACTGAAGCTTGTTCAAGTGGGGACGACACTGAAGCTTGTTCAAGTGGGGATGAAACTGAAGCTTGTTCAAGTGGGGATGAAACTGAAGCTTGTTCAAGTGGGGATGAAAATGAAGCTTGTTCAAGTGGGGACGACACTGAAGCTTGTTCAAGTGGGGATGAAACCGAAGCTTGTTCAAATGGGGATGAAACCGAAGCTTGTTCAAGTGGGGATGAAACTGAAGCTTGTTCAAGTGGGGATGAAACCGAAGCTTGTTCAAGTGGGGACGAAACGTTGACTTTCGACGAGTTACATTCGATAATCAATTACTTATGCCGTAGTGGTTACGATTGTAGTGATGGAGAAGATGAAGTTTGCTTGAGTGGAGACGAAACTGATGAAATGTTGACTTTCGACGAGTTACATTGGATATTCAATTACTTATGCCGTAGTAGTTACGATACAGATTATAGTGATGGAGAAGATGAAGTTTGATTGAGTGGGGAAGAAACTGATGAAACGTTGACTTTCGAGGAATTACATTGGATACTGTCACAGGGGGTGGGCTGGGGCTCTGCTAGCAGTCGGCTGCTAAGGGGCTCAGAAGGCAGAATACTCAGCCCCTCCGACTCTTGGGGCTCACCGGAGTCTCCTGGTCCCACAGGAGAGGACCAGTAATACCCACCACCGCAGGTCTTTGCCCCCACCACTAGGGGAGCCACTGATTCACCCTGGAAGCCCTTCAGTCAACCACGGGGAAACTGCCATTAGCAATTCCGGCCTAGACCCATGGAGAAGTGAAGGAAGACCCAGGCTTACCTTTTAACAATAACTTCCCCTGAGTCTTGCCTGCCAGACAAAAAGTTGCAGGAATTCCTTTCCCGCCTGCCTTCTCTATCTTTTGACAAGGTCGCCAGCTGGGTTCCCAACTTTCTCCTTATGTGATATGATCTCCTCAATCCCCCTTTGACTTATTAATTTTACGTCCTACCCTGTCCACAGCAGTGGTTCTTGGTTCTTTCTCTCTCTCCTTCTTTACTACTTCTTGGGAAGCCTCACTAGGACAAGGCCAAACACCAGCAAATTTGAATACATTTACTGGACAAAGCACATACACAGTACATACACACATACAATAATAATAATAATGAATCCTACACTCTATACTATTTCAGTCAGGTTGCACTCCAGCACCACCAGAACTCTATCATCAGCTTACCAAGTGGTATCCTATCTTCTGATTCACCACCTGATACTATCTACCTCCTCAAGTCGATCAAGTCTTATACTACAATGTTGCACAATCAGCGAGAGAATATATATATAAACATGTACAAGGAAAATCAGCGTATGAATGCAATAACATATATATATATATATATATATATATATATATATATATATATATATATATATATATATATATATATATATATATATATATATATATATATATATAAATATATATATATATATATATATATATATATATATATATATATATATATATATATATATATATATATATAAGGGGTACCACCTCTGGTGCCAATGTGGGGACCCATAGCCTCGGAGAAGAAAATAAAAAGTATTCAGAGGAGACCTTGTGGTTTCTCACTGAACACCAATATTATCTTCTCCTACCACCCCCATTCTTTTGTATGTACACATATATATTTACTTTATTTGAACTTTGTTACAAAAAAGGAGTTACATATGGGTTACAAAGATGGTTGTCATAGGTTGTCGAGTTCCTCCAGCTCCTCAGATGGCGGGCAGGAACCCTGGATGCAGTGCGCATTTCCCCTCTGTATCGCCACACTGAGGCGCTGGAAAAGAAAGCTTGCAGCTCTCGGGTCCCTTGTTGTTTCAATGATATATATATATATATATATATATATATATATATATATATATATATATATATATATATATATAAATATATATATATATATATATATATATATATATATATATATATATATATATATATATATATATATATATATCAGTATAAATGTTCCTTGATACACAACAATGATCAATCGATCACCCTATCAGTCCTAAAACACATACATCTGTAGGTAATCCAACCTACTTCTGTAACTCTATGCTTCAGAGTTACAGACGTAGGCACTCCTCAGCACAAGAACGGCAAACAATCACTCACCTTTCACTGCGCCTTGCACCCTAAGGACAACCAAACACTCTATCACTTCCCTACAAGTAATCCTTTAGAACTTCCCTTCCATATCTGGAAGTTCACTACCCTGATCTCTTCAGGAACTACCAGGATCCTCTGCAGCTCCTCCTGGCTGCTACACCATGAAGTTTTCCTTGGGCAACTATTGTGCTTCACTACCTCTACTTGGGTCCTCCACAGCTCTCCTGGCTGCTACACCATGAAGTTTCCTCGAACAACTATGGTGCTTCACCACCTCTACAGAAGCATGTGACACTCCTCTTCACTGCTTCAGCCGGAATAGAGATGTTTTCGTGTACATCTTGAATCGGTAATATAAACGGAAAATCAGTTTTTTTTTGTTAAATCTAATGAAAACACATTGATTATATAAATAATACGAAACCTCGCTCTATGATTTGAAGTTAAAATCCTCAAATATGGTTAAATAGTGACTTTTTTCACGTTTTTCATGTTGTTTGATATTACGTATATATATTAATTTTTATCAATATTTTGATACTATTTCATGTAGTGTCACGATATGTGATTTGGCCTTCAAATCTCAGAATTTCGCATAATATTGCAATTTAAGCAAGTTTTCTTGCATTTTGTTTCATACGAAAAATCATCAAATTTAGCAATATTTTGACGTTTATCATATTATCATTCGTTTATCATTTATTATCATATTATCATACTATCATAATTATCATATTATCATATTATCATCGTTTATCATATTATCATCCCCTTTTCCTTTATGTGATTTAAACAAAATATCATCGAATTAGGCAATATTTTGCCGTTTTTCCACGTTTTTGTGAATTTTCAGTTTATTGTTATTAATTCATTATATATACGATAAAAATGATGCAAATACATAATTGATTAGAAATTAACCTTAAATACTTCATTTTCAATCAACTATTTGTTTCTCGTTAAGATACTGAGTAAGATATTGAAAAGGGGAGAAGTTCTGTTTTTATTGCATATATCGACGTTTCAGCCGGAATAGAACGGTTTTCGTGTACATCTTCCATCGGTAATATAAACGGAAAATCAAGAACATTTTAGTTAATTCTAATGAAAACACATTGTTTTTTATCATTTGTATTGGAAACAACATTGTCATATGTCTTTTCTTGGATTTAAATAATACGAAACCTCGCTCTATGATTTGAAGTTAAAATCCTCAAATATGGTAAAATAGTGACTTTTTCACGTTTTTCATGTAGTTTGATAGTACTTAAATATATTCATTTTTACCAATATTTCGATACTATTTCATGTAGTATCACTATACGCGATTTGGCCTTCAAATCTCAGATTTTCGCATAATATTGCATTTTAAGCAAGTTTTCTTGCATTTTGTTTCGTACGAAAAATCATCGAATTTAGCAATATTTTGACGTTTATCATCCCCTTTTTCTTTATGTGATTTAAACATAATATCATCGAATTAGGCAATATTTTGCCGTTTTTCCACATTTTTGTGAATTTTCAGTTTATTGTTATTAATTCATTAAATATACGATAAAAATGATGCAAACACATAATTGATTAGATATTAACCTCAAATACTTAATTTTCAATCAACCATTTGTTTCTCGTTAAAATACTGAATAGGATATTGAAATGGTGAGAAGTTCGGTTTTTATTGCATATATCGACGTTTCAGCCGGATTAGAGCGGTTTTAAGTGTACATCTTCCATCGGTAATATAAACGGAAAATCAGGAACATTATTGTTAATTCTAATAAAAACACATTGTTTTTTATCATTTGTATTGGAAACAATATTGTCATATGTCTTTTCTTGGATCTAAATAATACGAAACCTCGCTCTATGATTTGAAGTTAAAATCCTCAAATATGGTAAAATAGTGAATTTTCACGTTTTTCATGAAGTTTGATATTACGTATATATATTCTTTTTTACCAATATTTCGATACTATTTCATGTAGTATCACGATATGTGATTTGGCCTTCAAATCTCAGAATTTCGCATAATATTGCATTTAAAGCAAGTTTTCTTGCATTTTGTTTCGTACGAAAAATCATCGAATTTATGATTTATGAATTTATGATCGAATTTACTTCAGCCTCTACATCCCCCTCTTAAGCCTCTGCATCACTCTCTTGAGCTTCTGCATCACTCTCGTAAGCCTCTGCATCACTCTCTTTTGTGCCTCTGCAACCCTCTCTTGAGCCTCTGCAACACTCTCTTCATCCTCTGAATCACTCTCGTAAGCCTCTGCATCCCTCGCTTGAGCCTCTGAATCCCTCTTTTGAGCCTCTGCATCACTCTCTTGATCCTCTGCATCCCTCTCTTGAGCATCTGCATCACTCTCTTGGGCCCCTGCATCACTCTCTTGAGCCTCTGCATCACTCTCTTGAGCCACTGCATCACCCTCTTAAGCCTCTGCATCCGTTTCTTTAGCCTCTGGAACACTCTCTTCAGCCTCTGCATCACTCAATCGAGCCTCTGCATCACTCTCTTCATCCTCTGCATCACTCTCTTGAGCCTCTGCATCACTCTCTTGAGCCTCTGCATCACTCTTTCGAGCCTCTGCATCACTCTCTTCATCCTCTGCATCACTCTCTTGAGCTTCTGCATCACTCTCTTGAGCCTCTGCATCCCCTCTCTTAAGCCTCTGCATCACTCTCCTAAGCCTCTTCATCCCTCTCTTGAGCCTCTGAATCCTTCTTTTGAGCCTCTGCATCATTCTCTCGAGCCGCTGCATCACTCTCTTCATCCTCTGCATCCCTCTCTTGAGCATCTGCATCACTTTCTTGGGCCCCTGCATCCCTCTCTTGAGCCTCTGCATCACTCTCTTGAGCCACTGCATCACCCTCTTAAGCCTCTGCATCCCTCTCTTGAGCCTCTGCAACACTCTTCAGCCTCTGCATCACTCTCTTGAGCCTCTGAATCCCTCTCTTGAGCCCCTGCATCTCTCTCTTAATCCACTGCATCACTCTCTTGAGCCTTGGCATCCCTCTCTTAAGCCTCTGGATCACTCTCATGAGCCTCTGCATCACTCTCTTCTATCTCTGCATCCCTCTCTTGAGCCTCGGCATCCCTCTCTTAAGCCTCTGGATCACTCTCATGAGCCTCTGCATCACTCTCTTCAATCTCTGCATCCCTCTCTTGAGCCTCTGCATCATTCTCCTAAGCCTCTTCATCACTCTCTTGAGCCTCGGCATCCCTCTCTTAAGCCTCTGGATCACTCTCATGAGCCTCTGCATCACTCTCTTCAATCTCTGCATCCCTCTCTTGAGCCTTTGCATTATTCTCCTAAGCTTCTTCATCACTCTCTTGAGCCTCTGCATCACTCTATTGAGCATCTGCATCACCCTCTTAAGCCTTTGCATCCCTTTTTTGAGCCTCTGCATCACTTTCTTAAGCCTTTGCATCCCTTTCTTGAGCCTCTGCATCACCCCTCTAAGCCTCTGCATCCCTCACCTGAGCCCTTGCATCACTCTCTTAAGTTTCTGCATCACTCTCTTGAGCCTCTGCATTACTCCCTTGAGTCTCTACATCCCTTTCTTGAGCCTCGGCATCTCTTTCTTAAGCCTCTGCATCACTTTCTTGAGCCTCTGAATCCCTCTCATGAGCCTCTGCATCACTCTCCTTAGCCTCTGCATCACTTTCTTGAGCCTCTGCATCACTCTCTTCAGCTACTGCATCACTCTCCTGAGCCTCTACATCCTTCTCTTGAGCCTCTGCATCACTCTCTTGATCCTCTGCATCACTCTCCTAAGCCTCACTTAAGAGGCTCACTCTCTTAAAAAGTGATGCAGAGGCTCAGGAGAGTGATGAAGAGGCTCAAGGGAGTGATGCAGAGACTCAAGAGAGTTATGCAGAGGCTCAAGAGAGTGATGCAGAGGCTTACGAGAGTGATGCAGAGGCTCAAGTGAGGGAAGGAGAGGCTTAGGAGAATGATGCAGAGACTCAAGAGAGGGATGCAGAGGCTCAAGAGAGTGATGTATAGGCTCAAGAGAGTGATGCAGGGGCTCAAGAGAGTGATGCAGAGGCTAAAAAGAGTGATGCAGAGGCTTAAGAGAGGGATGCAGAGGCTCAAGAGAGTGATGCAGAGGCTCAAGAGAGGGATGCAGAGGTTTAGGAAAATGATGCAGAGGCTCAGGAGAGGGATGCCGAGGCTGAAGAGAGGATGCAGAGGCTAACATGAGTGATGCAGAGGCTTAAGAGAGGGGTGCAGAGGCTCAAGAGAGTGATGCAGAATCTCAAGAGAATGATGTAGAGGCTTAAGAAAGGGATGCAGAGGCTCAGGAGAGTGATGCAGAGGCTCATGAGAGTGATGCAGAGGCTCAAGAGAGTGATGCAGAGGATCAAGAGAGTGATTCAGAGGCTCAAGGGAGTGATGCAGAGGATCAAGGGAGTGATTCAGAGGCTCAAGAGAGTGATGCAGAGGATCAAGAGAGGGATTCAGAGGCTCAAGAGAGTGATGCAGAGGATCAAGAGAGTGATGCAGAGGCTGAAGAGAGTGATGCAGAGGATCAAGAGAGGGATTCAGAGGATCAAGAGAGGGATTCAGAGGCTTAAGAGAGTGTGATGCAGAGGCTGAAGAGAGTGTTGCAGAGGCTCAAGAAAAGAATGCAGAGGCTTAAGAGGGTGATGCAGTGGCTCAAGAGAGTGATGCAGAGGCTCAAGAGAGGGATGCAGGGGCCCATGAGAGTGATGCAGATGCTCAAGAGAGGGATGCAGAGGATGAAGAGAGTGATGCAGCGGCTCGAGAGAATGATGCAGAGGCTCAAAAGAGGGATTCAGAGGCTCAAGAGAGGGATGCAGGTGAAATCAAATTCGATGATTTTTCGTACGAAACAAAATGCAAGAAAACTTGCTTAAAATGCAATATTATGCGAAAATCTGAGATTTAAAGGCCAAATCGCGTATCGTGATACTACTTGAAATAGTATCGAAATATTGGTAAAAATGAATATATTTACATAATATCAAACTACATGAAAAACGTGAAAAAGTCACTATTTAACCAAATTTGAGGATTTTAACTTCAAATCATAGAGCGAGGTTTCGTATTATTTAGATCCAAGAAAAGACATATGACAATGTTGTTTCCAATACAAATGATAAAAATCAATGTGTTTTTAATAGAATTAACTAAAATGTTCCTGATTTTCCGTTTATATTGTCGATGGAAGATGTAAACGAAAACCGCTCTATTCCGGCTGAAACGTCGATATGTGCAATAGAAACAGAACTTCTCCCCTTTTCAATATCTTACTCAGTATTTTAACGAGAAACAAATAGTTGATTGAAAATGAAGTATTTAAGGTTATTATCTAATCAATTATGTGTTTGCATCATTTTTATCATATATATAATGAATTAATACCCATAAACTGAAAATTCACAAAAACGTGTAAAAACGGCAAAATATTGCCTAATTCGATGATATTTTGTTTAAATCACATAAAGGAAAAGGGGATGATAAACGTCAAAATATTGCTAAATTCGATGATTTTTTGTAAGAAACAAAATGCAAGAAAACTTGCTTAAAATGCAATATTATCCGAAATTTTGAGATTTGAAGGCCAAATCACATATCGTGATACTACTTGAAGTAGTATCGAAATATTGGTATAATTAATATATATATACGTAATATCAAACTACATGATTAACGTGAAAAAGTCACTATTTTACCATATTTGAGGATTTTAACTTCAAGTCATAGAACGAGGTTTCGTATTATTTAGATCCAAGAAAAGACATATGACAATGTTGTTTCCAATACCATTGATAAAAAACAATGTGTTTGCATTAGAATTAACTAAAATGTTCTTGATTTTCCGTTTATATTACCAATGGAAGATGTACACGTAAAACCGCTCTAATCCGGCTCAAACGTCGATATATGCAATAAAAACCGAACTTCTCCCCTTTTTAATATCTTACTCAGTATTTTAACGAGTAACAAATAGATGATTGAAAATGAAGTATTTAAGGTTATTATCTAATTAATTGTGTTTGTATCTATTTTACCGTATATATAATGAATTAATACCCATAGACTGAAAATTCATCAAAACGTGGAAAAACGGCAAAATATATCCTAATTCGATGATATTTTGTTTAAATCACATAAAGGAAAAGGAGATGATAAACATCAAAATATTGCAAAATTCGATGATTTTTCGTACGAAACAAAATGCAAGAAAACTTGCTTAAAATGCAATATTATGCGAAATTCTAACATTTGAATGCCAAATCACATATCGTGATCCTACATGAAATAGTATCGAAATATTGGTAAAATGAATATATTTACGTAATATCGAACTACATGAAAAACGTGAAAAAAGTGACTTTTTAACCATATTTGAGTATTTTAACTTCAAATCATAGAGCGAGGTTTCGTATTAATTAGATCCAAGAAAAGACATATGACAATGTTGTTTCCAATACAAACGATAAAAATCAATGTGTTTTCATTAGAATTACCTAACATGTTCTTGATTTTCCGTTTATATTACCGATGGAAGATGTACACGAAAACCGCTCAATTCCGGATGAAACGTCGATATATGCAATAAAAACAGAACTTCTCCCTTTTTCAATATCTTACTCAATATTTTAACGAGAAACAAATAGTTGATTGAAATTGAAGTATTTAAGGTTATTATCTAATCAATTATGTGTTTGCATCATTTTTATCGTATATATAATGAATAAATACCCATAAACGGAAAATTCACGAAAACGTGTAAAAACGGCAAAATATTGCCTAATTCGATGATATTTTGTTTAAATCATATAAGAGGAAAGTGGATGATAAACGTCAAAATATTGCTAAATTCGATGATTATTCATACGAAACAAAATGCAAGAAAACTTGCTTAAAATGCAATATTATGCGAAATTCTGAGATTTGAAGGCCAAATCACATATCGTGATACTACATGAAATAGTATCGAAGTATTGGTACAAATGAATATATTTACGTAATATCAAACTACATGATTAACGTGAAAAAGTCACTATTTTACCATATTTGAAGATTTTAACTTCAAATCATAGAGCGAGGTTTCGTATTATTTAGATCCAAGAAAATACATATGACAATGTTGTTTCCAATACAAATGAAAAAAATCAATGTGTTTTCATTAGAATTAACTAAAATGTTCCTGATTTTCCGTTCATATTACCGATGGAAGATGTACACGAAAACCGCTCTATTCCTTCTGAAACGTCGATATATGCAATAAAATCAGAACTTCTCCCCTTTTCAATATCTTACTCAGTATTTTACGAGAAACAAATAGTTGATTGAAAATGAAGTATTTAAGGTTATTATCTAATCAATTATGTGTTTGCATCATTTTTATCATATATATAATGAATTAATACCAATAAACAGAAAATTCACATAAACGTGGAAAAACGGCAAAATATTGCCTAATTCGATGATATTTTGTTTAAATCACATAAAGGAAAAGGGGATCATAAACGTCAAAATATTGCTAAATTCGATGATTTTTCGTACGAAACAAAATGCAAGAAAACTTGCTTAAAATCCAAATTTATGCGAAATTCTGAGATTTGAAGGCCAAATCACATATCGTGATACTACATGAAATAGTATCGAAATATTGGTAAAAATGAATATATTTTCGTAATATCAAACTACAAGAAAAACGTGAAAAAAGTCACTATTTAACCATATTTGAGGATTTTAACTTCAAATCATAGAGCGAGGTTTCGCATTATTTAGATCCAAGAAAAGACATATGACAATGTTGTTTCCAATACAAATGATAAAAATCAATGTGTTTTCATTAGAATTAACTAAAATGTTCCTGATTTTCCGTTTATATTACCGATGGAAGATGTAAACGAAAACCGCTCTATTCCGGCTGAAACGTCAGGAATGCAATAAAAACATGCAATAATATATGCAATAATAATATATACAATATGAATATGCAATAAAAACAGAACTTCTCCCCTTTTCAATATCTTACTCAGTTTTTTAACGAGAAACAAATAGATGATTGAAAATGAAGTATTTAAGGTTATTATCTAATCAATTATGTGTTTGCATCATTTTTATCGTATATATAATGAATTAATACCCATAGACTGAAAATTCACAAAAACGTGGAAAAACGGCAAAATATTGCCTAATTCGATGATATTTTGTTTAAATCACATAAAGGAAAAGGAGATGATAAACGTCAAAATATTGCTAAATTCTAAGACTCAGGGGAAGTTATTGTTAAAAGGTAAGCCTGGGTCTTCCTTCACTTCTCCATGGGTCTAGGCCGGAATTGCTAATGGCAGTTTCCCCGTGGTTGACTGAAGGTCTTCCAGGGTGAATCAGTGGCTCCCCTAGTGGTGGGGGCAAAGACCTGCGGTGGTGGGTATTACTGGTCCTCTCCTGTGGGACCAGGAGACTCCGGTGAGTCCCAAGAGTCGGAGGGGCTGAGTATTCTGCCTTCTGAGCCCCTTAGCAGCCGACTGGTAGCAGAGCCCCAGCCCACCCCCTGTGACAGTATCCAGTGTAACTCCTCGAAAGTCAACGTTTCATCAGTTTCTTCCCCACTCAATCAAACTTCATCTTCTCCATCACTACAATCTGTATCGTAACTACTACGGCATAAGTAATTGAATATCCAATGTAACTCGTCGAAAGTCAACATTTCATCAGTTTCATCTCCACTCAAGCAAACTTCATCTTCTCCATCACTACAATCACTACAATCGTAACCAATACGGCATAAGTAATTGATTATCGAATGTAACTCGTCGAAAGTCAACGTTTCGTCCCCACTTGAACAAGCTTCGGTTTCATCCCCACTTGAACAAGCTTCAATTTCATCCCCACTTGAACAAGCTTCGGTTTCATCCCCACTTGAACAAGCTTCGGTTTCATCCCCACTTGAACAAGCTTCAGTGTCGTCCCCACTTGAACAAGCTTCATTTTCATCCCCACTTGAACAAGCTTCAGCTTCTTCCCCACTTGAACAAGCTTCAGTTTCATCCCCACTTGAACAAGCTTCAGTGTCGTCCCCACTTGAACAAGCTTCAGTTTCATCCCCACTTGAACAAGCTTCAGTGTCGTCCCCACTTGAACAAGCTTCAGTTTCATCCCCACTTGGACAAGCTTCAGTGTCTTCCCCACTTGAACAAGCTTCAGTTTCATCCCCACTTGAACAAGCTTCAGTTTCATCCCCACTTGAACAAGCTTCGGTTTCATCCCCACTTGAACAAGCTTCGGTTTCATCCCCACTTGAACAAGCTTCAGTGTCGTCCCCACTTGAACAAGCTTCATTTTCATCCCCACTTGAACAAGCTTCAGTTTCTTCCCCACTTGAACAAGCTTCAGTTTCATCCCCACTTGAACAAGCTTCAGTGTCGTCCCCACTTGAACAAGCTTCAGTTTCATCCCCACTTGAACAAGCATCAGTGTCGTCCTAACTTGAACAAGCTTCAGTTTCATCCCCACTTGAACAAGCTTCAGTTTCATCCCCACTTGGACAAGCTTCAGTTTCTTCCCCACTTGAACAAGCTTCAGTTTCATCCCCACTTGAACAAGCTTCAGTGTCGTCCCCACTTGAAAAAGCTTCAGTTTCATCCCCACTTGAACAAGCTTCAGTTTCATCCTCACTTGAACAAGCTTCAGTTTCATCCCCACTTGAACAAGCTTCAGTTTCCCCCCCACTCGAGGAATCTCTTACCTTCACATTGCATTCATCATCTAGCGGGTGGTAAGGAAGCCAACGGCTGATGATCAAGAAACCTGCCACAGCTCCGCCCATTATCAACAACGCACGAATTATTAAGAATATTTCAGTCATCTTCACCGCCATCTTACCATCTTCACTAACGACAGAGCCAACGACGGGTTCATTAACGGGTCCAATGATGGAGCCAATGATGGGTCCATTAACGGGTCCAATAATGGAGCAAATGACGGGTCCATTAACGGGTCCAATGATGGAGCCAATGATGGGTCCAGTAACGGGTCCAATGATGGAGCCAATGACGGGTCCATTAACGGGTCCAATGATGGAGCCAATGATGGGTCCATTAACGGGTCCAACGATAGACCCAATGACGGGTCCATTTACGGGTCCAACGATAGAACCAATGACGAGTCCATTTACGGGTCCAACGATAGAGCCAATTATAGGTCCAAATATTTTTCCCTCCTCATAAACGTGATTTTCAAATGAAGAAATTAACAAAATTCCAGAAATGACCGCGAGAAACATCAGGAACATTTTCATCAATACGGATACGTTCATTTTGTGGATACTAAATTTGGTGTTTTACTAGTAACTCTAGTAATACCTATATAATATATATATATATATATATATATATATGCAGTTCCGCCGGCCATTATTATAATGCAATATCTAACATCTGTTAATATAGTAAACTTGGAATTGGTGATAGGATTTGACCCCGGGTGTTGTAAAAGGTAGCTTTGGTGGCAGTGTTGGAGAAGGTGACAACGATCATGAGGTGAAATGGGAGATTCAGGAGGGGAAGAGATTGTAACAATGCTAAGTGTTTTGCACTGTTTCATGTTATAATAATTGTGAGTTGCGTATGTGTGCGGGATTGATGGAGAGTGTGGTTGTAGTGGGTGAGGCAGAGTGAGGTGTTGACTAGCTATAATCTGCTGACAAGTGTTATGACTCCAGGTAGCCTGAGGAACGAGTCTACCTATCAGAGAGTTATTCCACATACGAGACCTAATTGAGAGGTCAGAGAAAAGATTATATATATATATATATATATATATATATATATATATATATATATATATATATATATATATATATATATATATATATATATATATATATATATATGTATATATATATATATATATATATATATATATATATATATATATATATATATATATATATATATATATATATATATATATATATATGTATATATATATATATATATATATATATATATATATATATATATATATATATATATATATATATATATATAAACCCGCGAGGCTCGCAAGACGACGGCATGACCTTACTTGAGCAACAGAGGTCGTGAGAGAGGGTCGCGCTTTGCTGAGCTCCTGGCAAAGGAGGAACCCCTAGTTGTGTGCTCCAATAAGAGGAGGTAATCAAGCAGGCATTTATGTGTGAAGCCTGAGGACGATTTAAAGTGCTCAAATCAGGACTGGAAGAAGCCTTGTGAGGCAGTCCTATAGCGATTTTGTGGGCGGCCCGTGTGTCGCCATTGTGAGGACCAGGACCCAAGCGACCTCGAGACAAATTCTGCGGTAAGCTAATATAACAGTTGTTACATTTTTGGTTGTTGTTGTAGTAGTTAGTACTTTGTTGAATAAATTGTTTTGTTAAGTTGAACGCTGTCTTTCGTTACACCCCGAGCTGACTTCATAGCACCACACAACAAAATATCTCGAGAGAATCTGTGACTCATTAGATTCGCTCCAGCGAATGACGAAGGTCGACGGCTTAGGATAAGAGATTTCAAACTTTTTGAGGTCTCGGCGTTTGCTCGCGCCTAGTCATTTTTTCTATGGTCTCTAGAGTGGCGAATGAGCTGCTTACTACACTTAGCGTGTTAGCTAAGCAGGTGCTTCCTCAGGAGGCCCATCTAGACTTTCAGTTTAAAGTTGACGATGTAATACTAGAATATTATGATGAAAAATCTCACACCTACAGTCAACAAGGTGTTCATACGTGTATAAAGCATCAGTGGCAATGGGATCATCAGTAACAGTGGGACCATCAGTGGCAGTGGGATCATCAGTTATGACATCAAAATATTCTGACCGTAGTAAATGGACCAAAGATCTTTACGACACCCACACTCGTCAGCGACAACAGTCACCGCGCATGACAAGTTTAAGCAGTTAGGGGCATTGGTTCTGGTTCGAGTACAATTATGGCGCTGTAGAGCTTCCCTAATTAAAGATGCAGTTGTAAAAGAAGTGAAGTTACTCCACGTGTGTAGTTAGTCACTACTGGGAACGTGGGAGACGTTCAAGGAAGTAAGTGGCCAGGGTATGGAGAGGTGCAGAAGGGCGAGTCAAAGACGAAGCCGGATGTAAGTCAATGATGAAACCGGGTGTGAGTATAACGCAGCCGGAGCAGTGGAACAGTGCCTTGCAACCCAACCACATGGTCCATCAAGGAAAGGCACAGGGCAACCTCAGGGGAGTATATATGTAGCCTAACCACTGAAGGGTCTGAAAGGTAACCCAGCAACTGATACCAACTTCACAGTTCCCACTTGAACCAATGTGTGCCCAAACATGCTAGCTAGCTGGGCCGACTGATCTAGGTGGGCCTTGTTGAACCTCACAGAAGCTGTGCCCTCACACTGTTGCTGTTGCCCAGAGGTCTCAACCGCTGGATGGGCTCGACCACCAGATGAAGTAACGTAGGGCAATGTGTGTCTTCATGCACCATAGTTGCAGCAAGCAGGAGAGAGGAACGGAAGCCATCCACACTCGCTTGTAGACGTGTCACCTCCTGAAGGAAACCAGTCTTGACGGGGGTAAACACGTGCGTGCGTGTGTGCGTGCCACACAATCCTAGGAAGGTTAGGTTAGTTTAGTTTGTCTTTGCAATACAAGTAAAAAGTAGTTTTCCAGTTTGTCCAACTCAATAGTGTCAATTTCTGCTCTCTAATTTCGTTGTCCGTCGGTATATATACTACGGTCCTAATCGGTACTATATTTACTACCAAAGCCCTTAGGAGGATGGGCTCTGATAATGACATACTCTAATAGTGATATTAGAATATGGTGGATTATGGCTACGAGGAAGGTGTGACGTCACCTCTGGCTCCAGAATACCATACAAGTTTCATTCGCGAGCGCCAGCCCTGGCTCCAGCTCTTGGTCCACACACCCACATATTTTGAATTGCGTAAACTAGGCAATGAAAACCCAGCAATTGGCAAGTTCAACTTAAACACAAGGCGCTTCACATTGCTAATCAGGTCGCCGTTCAATCCCCCGACCGCCCAAGTGGTTGGGTACTATTCCTTCCCTCTGTCCTATCCTAAATTCTTGTAGCCCTTCCAAGTGCTATATAGTCGTAATGGCTTGGTGCTTCATCCTGGTAATTACCTTCCTTTCACACGCTGTTATGGAAGATTGTGACGTAACGGAAGAAGTGGGCGACCAGGAGCATTACTCCACTGTAAACCTTAGCGGGGCCGAGGTATACCTTGACAACTGGTTGGTTGTTTTTGGCGTAGGTGAAGCTCTGAAATGTATGTGAGCACCACAGGTGGTCCCGGAGAAGCCTATAGTGACAACTTCTGAATTCTGGTCATAGAACAGCTCACCCACCAAGTGCCCACGTGACAGAATGTGACAGTCACTTGGCGACAGGTGACTTGCGTTCTGTCACGTGCCCAAGTGACAGAACGTAGTCTACGACCACGATGCGAGTTAAACGGTTCAGAAAGTCAACTCCCGACTTTGGGAAGGGTGTTCGTCCAGGAGAGGCGGACTTACATCCACGCCCTCGGGGAGTTTAAGATCGCTCAGATAACATGCGGACTGAAGGAAATATACCTGCTGGAGTACTGCGTGGTGTTGACACCCACCATCTTGCTACCGTGGTTTCGTTCACAGGGCAACGCAGAGAGGGGGGAAGAACAGGGAACGCATACAGCACCAACTGGTGCCATCCAGCTCCTCGTTGAAAGTCTTCAAGACTGCGATGCCCAAAAAATTATATTAGGAGTTGTACTTTTGCAGAATATCATAAGCTGTAGTCTTCTTCCCCCAGAGAGCCTATATTTCTCTCAAGCCAGTTAAAAACTTCTTTTTCAGTGAAGATTAATGTAATGTGTACTAAAAGGAATATAGTATAGAACACGAATTTTTTGTTTTAGGTGACTGGAATGTATTTATTATGGAGCGAAAATCCGTGTTAGAAGCAGTGTGAGTGTTAGAGACGTGCGACTGCCACAGACGTGCGAGTGCCAGAGACGTGAGTGCCACAGACGTCTGAGTGCCAGAGACGTGAGTGCCACACACATGCGAGTGTCACAGACGTGCGAGTTCCACAAACGTGCGAGTGTCCCAGACGTGTGAGTGCCACAGACGTGCGAGTGCCACAGACGTGCGAATGCCACAGAAGTGTGAGTGCCACAGACGTGTGAGTGCCACAGACGTGTGAGTGACACAGATGTGTGAGTGCCACAGACGTGGCACCAGAGATCCCACAGCAATGCTAATACTATTTAAATAATTGGTGCTGTCTCGTCTTTATTACTGCTCTGTACTCGCTTCCTCTTTCAGAGCAGGAGAGATGTCTGAATTAGAGGGACTACAGAGAACATATACGGCACGTATAAAAAAGAAAAAACGCCTAAATTATTGGGGCCGTTTCAAAGCTCTCAAAGTGTATTCTTCTGAAAAAGAGAGGAGAGAGAGGTATCAAATAATATATACATAGAAGACAGGGAGGTCAGGTCCCAAATTTGCACAGTAGAATAACAACATACTGGAGCGAAAGATACAGAAGGAAATGCAGAATAGAACCAGTGAGGAGTAGAGATGCCATAGGCACAATCAGAGAGCACTGTCTGAGCATCAGAGGTCCACGGCTGTTCAGTATCACCCCCCCCCCTCCCCCAGCAAGCATTAGAAATATTACCGGAAAAAAGGTGGATGTATTCAAGAGGCACTTATAAAAGTTCTTGTTCGGGGAGTAGAAGAACTCTCGGAACCCTTGCCACGTATGGCCTAACCACTTGGACTGGACGGCAGAGCGACGGTTTCGCTTTATGCAGGTCATAAAGCGAAATTTATGCAGGTATTTAATGAATTAATAACATTAAACTGAAAATTCACGTAAACGTGGAAAAACGGCGAGGTTTCGTATTATTTAGATCCAAGAAAAGACATATGACAATGTTGTTTCCAATACAAATGATAAAAATCAATGTGTTTTCATTAGAATTATCGAAAATGTTCCTGATTTTCCGTTCATATTACCGATGGAAGATGTACACGAAAACCGCGCTATTCCTTCTGAAACGTCGATATATGCAATAAAATCAGAACTTCTCCCCTTTTCAATATCTTACTCAGTATTTTAACGAGAAACAAATAGTTGATTGAAAATGAAGTATTTAAGGTTATTATCTAATCAATTATGTGTTTGCATCATTTTTATCATATATATAATGAATTAATACCAATAAACTGAAAATTCACAAAAACGTGGAAAAACGGCAAAATATTGCCTAATTCGATGATATTTTGTTTAAATCACATAAAGGAAAAGGGGATCATAAACGTCAAAATATTGCTAAATTCGATGATTTTTCGTACGAAACAAAATGCAAGAAAACTTGCTTAAAATGCAAATTTATGCGAAATTCTGAGATTTGAAGGCCAAATCACATATCGTGATACTACATGAAATAGTATCGAAATATTGGTAAAAATGAATATATTTTCGTAATATGAAACTACATTAAAAACGTGAAAAAAATCACTATTTAACCATATTTGAGGATTTTAACTTCAAATCATAGAGCGAGGTTTCGTAATATTTAGATCCAAGAAAAGACATATGACAATGTTGTTTCCAATACAAATGATAAAAATCAATGTGTTTTCATTAGAATTAACTAAAATGTTCCTGATTTTCCGTTTATATTACCGATGGAAGATGTAAACGAAAACCGCTCTTTTCCGGCTGAAACGTCAGGAATGCAATAAAAACATGCAATAATATATGCAATAATAATATATGCAATATGAATATGCAATAATAACAGAACTTCTCCCCTTTTCAATATCTTACTCAGTATTTTAACGAGAAACAAATAGATGATTGAAAATGAAGTATTTAAGGTTATTATCTAATCAATTATGTGTTTGCATCATTTTTATTGTATATATAATGAATTAATACCCATAGACTGAAAATTCACAAAAACGTGGAAAAACGGCAAAATATTGCCTAATTCGATGATATTTTGTTTAAATCACATAAAGGAAAAGGAGATGATAAACGTCAAAATATTGCTTTAATCGTTTTTCCACGTTTCTGTGAATTTTCAGTTTATTGGAATTAATTCATTAAATATACGATAAAAGAGATGCAAACATGTAATTGATTAGATAATAAACTTAAATACTTCATCTTCAATCATCTATTTGTTTCTCATTGAAATACTGAGTAAGATATTGAAAAGGGGAGAAGTTCGGTTTTTATTGCATATATCGACGTTTCAGCCGGAATTGTGCGGTTTTACGTGTACATCTTCCATCGGTAATATTAACGGAAAATCAGGAACATTTTAGTTCATTCTAATGAAAACACATTGATTTTTATCATTTGTATTGGAAACAACATTGTCATATGTCTTTTCTTGGATCTAAATAATACGAAACCTCGCTTTAAGATTCGAAGTTAAAATCCTCAAATTGTTTTATAATAGTGACTTTTTCACGTATTTTATGTAGTTTGATATTACGTAAATATATTCATTTTTACCAATATTTCGATACTATTTCATATAGTATCACGATATGTGATTTGACCTTCATATCTTAGAATTTGGATAATATTGCGTTTTAAGCAAGTTTTCTTGCATTTTGTTTCGCACTCAACATCATCGAATTTAGCAATATTTTGACGCTTGTCATCCCCTTTTCCTTTATGTGATTTAAACAAAGTATCATCGAAATAGGCAATATTTTGCCGTCTTTCCACGTTTTTGTGAATATCCAGTTTATAGTTATTAATTCATAAAATATACGATAAAAATGATGCAAACACGTAATTGATTAGATAATAACCTTAAATACTTCATTTTCAATCATCTATTTGTTTCTCGTTGAAATACTGAGTAAGATATTGAAAAGGGGAGAAGTTCGGTTTTTATTGCATATATCGACGTTTCAGCTGGAATAGACCGGTTTTACGGTTACATCTTCCATCGGTAATATAAACGGAAAATCAGGAACATTTTAGTTCATTCTAATGAAACCACATTGATTTTTATCATTTGTATTGGAAACAACATTGTCATATGTCTTTTCTTGGATCTAAATAATACGAAACCTCGCTTTATGATTCGAAGATAAAATCCTCAAATTTGGTATAATAGTGACTTTTTTCACGTTTTTCATGTTGTTTGATATTACGAAAATATATTCATTTTTACCAATATTTCGATACTCTTTCATGTAGTATCACGATATGTGATTTGGCCTTCCAATCTCAGAATTTCGCATAATATTGCATTTTAGGCAAGTTTTCTTGCATTTTGTTTCGTACTATAAATCATCAAATTTAGTATATTTTGACCTTTATCATCCCCCCTTTTTATTTATGTGATATAAACAAAATATCATCGAATTAGGCAATATTTTGCTGTTTTTCCACGTTTTTGTTAATTTCCAGTTTATTGGTATTAATTCATTAAATATACGATAAAAATTATACAAACACATAATTGATTAGATAATAACCTTAAATACTTCATTTTCAATCATCTATTTGTTTCTCGTTGAAATACTGAGTAAGATATTGAAAAGGGGAGAAGTTCGGTTTTTATTGCATATATCGACGTTTCAGCCAGAATAGAGCGGTTTTACGTGTACATCTTCCATCGGTAATATAAACGAAATATCAGGAACATTTTAGTTAATTCTAATGAAAACACATTGGTTTTTATCATTTGTATTGGAAACAACATTGTCATATGTCTTTTCTTGGATCTAAACAAAATATAATCGAATTAGGCAATATTTTGCTGTTTTTCCACGTTTTTGTGAATTTTCAGTTTATTGTTATCAATTCATTAAATATACGATAAAAAGGATACAAACACATAATTGATTAGATAATAACCTTAAATACTTCATTTTCAATCATCTATTTGTTTCTCGTTAAAATACTGAGAAACATATTGAAAAGGGGAGAAGTTCGGTTTTTATTGCATATATCGACGTTTCAGCCGGAATAGAGTGGTTTTACGTGTACATCTTCCATCGGTAATATAAACAGAAAATCAGGAACATTTTAGTTCATTCTAATGGTAACACATTGGTTTTTATTATTTGTATTGGAAACAACATTGTCATATGTCTTTTCTTGGATCTAAATAATACGAAACCTCGCTCTATGATTCGAAGTTAAAACCTCAAATTTGGTATAATAGTGACTTTTTCACGTTTTTCATGTAGTTTTATATTACGTAAATATATTCATTTTTACCAATATTTCGATACTATTTCATGTAGTATCACGATATGTGATTTAGCCTTCAAATCTCAGAATTTCGTATAATATTGCATATTTAGCAAGTTTTCTTGCATTTTGTTTCGTACTAAAAATCATCGAATTTGGCAATATTTTGACGTTTATCATCTCACTTTTCCTTTACGTGATATAAACAAAATATCATCGAATTAGGCAATATTATGCTGCTTTTACACGTTTTTGTAAATTTTCAGTTTATTGTTATTAATTCATTAAATATACGATAAAAATGATGCAAACACATAATTGAATAGAAATTAACCTTAAATACCTCATTTTCAATAAACTATTTGTTTCTCGTTAAAATACTTGTTAAGATATTGAGAAAGGGAGAATTTCTGTTTTTATTGCATATATCGACGTTTCCGCCGGATTAGAGCGGTTTTATGTATACATCTTCCGTCGGTAATATAAACGGAAAATCAGGAACATTTTAGTTAATTCTAATGAAAACATATTGATTTTTATCATTTGTATTGGAAACAACATTGTCATATGTCTTTTCTTGGATCTAAATAATACGAAACCTCGCTCTATGATTCGAAGATAAAATCCTCAAATTTGATATAATAGTGACTTTTTCACGTTTTTTTTTGTAGTTTGATATTACGTAAATATATTCATTTTACCAATATTTCGATACTATTTCATGTTGTATCACGATATGTGATTTGGTCTTCAAATCTCAGTATTTCGCATATTTTGCATTTTAAGCATGTTTTCGTACTAAAAATCATTGAATTTAGTAATATTTTGACGTTTATCATCCCCCTTTTCCTTTATGTGATATAAACAAAATATAATCGAATTAGGCCATATTTTGCTGTTTTTCCACGATTTTGTGAATTTTCAGTTTATTGTTATCAATTCATTAAATATACGATAAAAAGGATACAAACACATAATTGATTAGATAATAACCTTATATACTTCATTTTCAATCATCTATTTGTTTCTGGTTGAAATACTGATAAACATATTGAAAAGGGGAGAAGTTCGGTTTTTATTGCATATATCGACGTTTCAGCCGGAATAGAGCGGTTTTACATGTATATCTTCCATCGGTAATATAAACGGAAAATCAGGAACATTTTAGTTCATTCTAATGGTAACACATTGGTTTTTATCATTTGTATTGGAAACAACATTGTCATATGTCTTTTCTTGGATCTAAATAATACGAAACCTCACTTTATGATTCGAAGATAAAACCTCAAATTTGGTATAATAGTGACTCTTTGCGCGTTTTTCATGTAGTTTTATATTACGTAAATAGACTAATTTTTACCAATATTTCGATACTATTTCATGTAGTATCACGATATGTGATTTGGCCTTCAAATCTCAGAATTTCGCATAATATTGCATTTTAAGAAAAGTTTTCTTGCATTTTGTTTCGTACTATAAATCATAGAAATTTAGTAATATTTTCACGTTTATCATCCCCCCTTTTCCTTTATGTGATATAAACAAAATATCATCGAATTAGGCTATTTTTTGCTGTTTTTCCACGTTTTTGTGAATTTCCAGTTTATTGTTATTAATTCATTATATATACGATAAAAATGATACAAACACATAATTGATTAGATAATAACCTTAAATACTTCATCTTCAATCATCTATTTGTTTCTCGTTGAAATACTGAGCAAAATATTGAAAAGAGAAGAAGTTCGGTTTTTATTGCATATATCGACGTTTCAGCCGGAATAGAGCGGTTTTACGTGTACATCTTCCATCGGTAATATAAACGAAATATCAGGAACATTTTAGTTAATTCTAATGAAAACACATTGGTTTTTATCATTTGTATTGGAAACAACATTGTCATATGTCTTTTCTTGGATCTAAACAAAATATAATCGAATTAGGCAATATTTTGCTGTTTTTCCACGTTTTTGTGAATTTTCAGTTTATTGTTATCAATTCATTAAATATACGATAAAAAGGATACAAACACATAATTGATTAGATAATAACCTTAAATACTTCATTTTCAATCATCTATTTGTTTCTCGTTAAAATACTGAGAAACATATTGAAAAGGGGAGAAGCTCGGTTTTTATTGCATATATCGACGTTTCAGCCGGAATAGAGTGGTTTTACGTGTACATCTTCCATCGGTAATATAAACAGAAAATCAGGAACATTTTAGTTCATTCTAATGGTAACACATTGGTTTTTATTATTTGTATTGGAAACAACATTGTCATATGTCTTTTCTTGGATCTAAATAATACGAAACCTCGCTCTATGATTCGAAGTTAAAACCTCAAATTTGGTATAATAGTGACTCTTTTCACGTTTTTCATGTAGTTTTATATTACGTAAATATATTCATTTTTACCAATATTTCGATACTATTTCATGTAGTATCACGATATGTGATTTAGCCTTCAAATCTCAGAATTTCGTATAATATTGCATATTTAGCAAGTTTTCTTGCATTTTGTTTCGTACTAAAAATCATCGAATTTGGCAATATTTTGACGTTTATCATCTCACTTTTCCTTTACGTGATATAAACAAAATATCATCGAATTAGGCAATATTATGCTGCTTTTACACGTTTTTGTAAATTTTCAGTTTATTGTTATTAATTCATTAAATATACGATAAAAATGATGCAAACACATAATTGAATAGAAATTAACCTTAAATACCTCATTTTCAATAAACTATTTGTTTCTCGTTAAAATACTTGTTAAGATATTGAGAAAGGGAGAATTTCTGTTTTTATTGCATATATCGACGTTTCCGCCGGATTAGAGCGGTTTTATGTATACATCTTCCGTCGGTAATATAAACGGAAAATCAGGAACATTTTAGTTAATTCTAATGAAAACATATTGATTTTTATCATTTGTATTGGAAACAACATTGTCATATGTCTTTTCTTGGATCTAAATAATACGAAACCTCGCTCTATGATTCGAAGATAAAATCCTCAAATTTGATATAATAGTGACTTTTTCACGTTTTTTTTTGTAGTTTGATATTACGTAAATATATTCATTTTACCAATATTTCGATACTATTTCATGTTGTATCACGATATGTGATTTGGTCTTCAAATCTCAGTATTTCGCATATTTTGCATTTTAAGCATGTTTTCGTACTAAAAATCATTGAATTTAGTAATATTTTGACGTTTATCATCCCCCTTTTCCTTTATGTGATATAAACAAAATATAATCGAATTAGGCCATATTTTGCTGTTTTTCCACGATTTTGTGAATTTTCAGTTTATTGTTATCAATTCATTAAATATACGATAAAAAGGATACAAACACATAATTGATTAGATAATAACCTTATATACTTCATTTTCAATCATCTATTTGTTTCTGGTTGAAATACTGATAAACATATTGAAAAGGGGAGAAGTTCGGTTTTTATTGCATATATCGACGTTTCAGCCGGAATAGAGCGGTTTTACATGTATATCTTCCATCGGTAATATAAACGGAAAATCAGGAACATTTTAGTTCATTCTAATGGTAACACATTGGTTTTTATCATTTGTATTGGAAACAACATTGTCATATGTCTTTTCTTGGATCTAAATAATACGAAACCTCACTTTATGATTCGAAGATAAAACCTCAAATTTGGTATAATAGTGACTCTTTGCGCGTTTTTCATGTAGTTTTATATTACGTAAATAGACTAATTTTTACCAATATTTCGATACTATTTCATGTAGTATCACGATATGTGATTTGGCCTTCAAATCTCAGAATTTCGCATAATATTGCATTTTAAGAAAAGTTTTCTTGCATTTTGTTTCGTACTATAAATCATAGAAATTTAGTAATATTTTCACGTTTATCATCCCCCCTTTTCCTTTATGTGATATAAACAAAATATCATCGAATTAGGCTATTTTTTGCTGTTTTTCCACGTTTTTGTGAATTTCCAGTTTATTGTTATTAATTCATTATATATACGATAAAAATGATACAAACACATAATTGATTAGATAATAACCTTAAATACTTCATCTTCAATCATCTATTTGTTTCTCGTTGAAATACTGAGCAAAATATTGAAAAGAGAAGAAGTTCGGTTTTTATTGCATATATCGACGTTTCAGCCGGAATAGAGCGGTTTTACGTGTACATCTTCCATCGGTAATATAAACGGAAAATCAGGAACATTTTAGTTAATTCTAATGAAAACACATTGATTTATATCATTTGTATTGGAAACAACATTGTCATATGTCTTTTCTTGATTCTAAATAATACGAAACCTCGCTCTGTGATTTGAAGTTAAAATCCTCAAATATGGTAAAATAGTGACTTTTTCACGTTTTTCATGTAGTTTTATATTACGTAAATAGACTCATTCTTACCAATATTTCGATACTATTTCATGTAGTATCACGATATGTGATTTGGCCTTCAAATCTCAGAATTTCGCATAATATTGCATTTTAAGCAAGTTTTCTTGCATTTTGTTTCGTACTATAAATCATCGAATTTAGCAATATTTTCACGTTTATCATCCCCCCTTTTCCGTTATGTGATATAAACAAAATATCATCGAATTAGGCAATTTTTTGCTGTTTTTCCACGTTTTTGTGAATTTCCAGTTTATTGTTATCAATTCATTAAATATACGATAAAAAGGATACAAACACATAATTGATTAGATAATATCCTTAAATACTTCATTTTCAATCATCTATTTGTTTCTCGTTGAAATACTGAGCAAAATATTGAAAAGGGAAGAAGTTGGGTTTTTATTGCATATATCGACGTTTCAGCCGGAATAGAGCGGTTTTACGTGAACATCTTCCATCGGTAATATAAACGGAAAATCAGGAACATTTTAGTTAATTCTAATGAAAACACATTGATTTATATCATTTGTATTGGAAACAACATTGTCATATGTCTTTTCTTGATTCTAAATAATACGAAACCTCGCTCTGTGATTTGAAGTTAAAATTCTCAAATATGGTAAAATAGTGACTTTTTCACGTTTTTCATGTAGTTTTATATTACGTAAATAGACTCATTTTTACCAATATTTCGATACTATTTCATGTAGTATCACGATATGTGATTTGGCCTACAAATTTCAGAATTTCGCATAATATTGAATTTTAAGCAAGTTTTCTTGCATTTTGTTTCGTACTATAAATCATAGAAATTTAGTAATATTTTCACGTTTATCATCCCCCCTTTTCCTTTATGTGATATAAACAAAATATCATCGAATTAGGCTATTTTTTGCTGTTTTTCCACGTTTTTGTGAATTTCCAGTTTATTGTTATTAATTCATTATATATACGATAAAAATGATACAAACACATAATTGATTAGATAATAACCTTAAATAGTAGTAGGCATCCTTCAGTCTCGGGAGACTATGGAGTTGCGCCCTAGTTGTCAATCCTGGTGCAGCGTCTGGTGTGACTGATGAGGCCAATCCGAGAGTGGCAGTCCATCCCACACCGAGCACAAACGAAGTCCGATTCTGGTCTGTCTTCCTGGTTACCGGCTTTCCTTCTCTGTCTCTTTGCCTCTGATTCCTTGGCAAGTGACTCCTCGAACTTGGAGAGACCTCGTTGAACAGACTGCCTCCAGGCTGAACGGTCTGTAGCCAGTGTCTCCCATATAGCAAGATCGACGTCCATGGCTTTCAGGTCCCTTTTGCATACGTCTTTGTACCGTAGCTGGGGCTTGCCTACTGGACGCTTTCCCTGCCTCAGCTCTCCATACAGGAGATCCTTGGGGATCCTGCCGTCGCCCATTCGCACAACGTGACCGAGCCAGCGCATTCGTCTCTGTTTCAGCATTGTGTACATGCTGGTGATTCTTGCTCTCCCCAAGACGTTGTTGTTTGTCACCTAGTCCTGCCAGGTGATGTCCAAGATGTGTCGAAGGCAGCGCATGTAGTAGGCATTCAGCCGTCTTTCCTGACGGGCGCGGAGTGTCCAAGACTCACTGTCATAAAGGAGAGTGCTCAGGACACAGGATCTGTAAACCTGAATCTTAGTATACTCAGTTAGCCTATTGTTGGCCCACACTCTCTTTGTCAGTTTGGACATGGTAGTAGATTCCTTATCGATGCGTTTGTTTAGCTCCGTATCAAGAGAGAGGGAGTCAGAGATTGTGGAGCCCAGGTACACGAAGTCGTGAACAACTTCCAGTTTGGAATCAGAGATGCCGATGTCAGGTGGGGAGTCCACTCCTTGTCCCATGACTTGTGTTTTCTTCAGACTGATGGTGAGTCCGAAAGCCTGAGAGGCCTCGCTGAAGCGGGTTATGAGCCGTTGGAGGTCTTCAGCTGAGTGGGCAGTGACTGCTGCGTCGTCGGCAAAGAGGAAGTCGCGCAGACACCTCAGCCGAACCTTTGTCTTGGCTCTCAGCCTGGCGAGGTTAAAGAGCTTCCCATCCGACCTGGTCCGGAGGTAAATGCCTTCCGTGACAGATCCGAAGGCGTGCCGCAGCATAACTGCGAAGAAAATCCCGAATAGGGTTGGAGCCAGTACGCTGCCCTGCTTTACTCCACTTCGGATGTCAAAGGCGCCTGATGTTAGGCCATCAAAGACCACGGTGCCCCTCATGTTCTCATGGAAAGATCTGATGATGCTGAGGAGCCTGGGTGGGCATCCGATCTTGGGGAGGATCTTGAACAGGCCATCCCTGCTGACGAGGTCGAAGGCCTTCGTCAGGTCTATGAAGGCTACAAAGAGTGGCTGCTTCTGTTCCCTGCATTTCTCCTGCAGTTGTCTGAGGGAAAAGACCATGTCGATGGTGGACCTGCCAGCTCTGAATCCACATTGTGATTCTGGATAAACTCTTTCTGCAAGTACTTGGAGCCTCTTCAATGCGACTCGAGCAAACAGCTTTCCGACAATACTGAGGAGGGAGATTCCACGGTAGTTGTTGCAGTCGCCCCTGTCACCTTTATTCTTATACAGTGTGACGATGTTGGCATCCCTCATGTCCTGTGGCACCTCTCCTTCTTCCCAGCAGAGGCAGAGAATTTCGTGCAGCTCCATGAGCAGGCTACCTCTGCAGCACTTCAAGGTCTCAGCAGGAATGCCATCTTTGCCAGGAGCTTTACCAGAAGCAAGGTAGTCTAGGGCATCGCTGAGTTCTTCCAGGGTCGGTTCACTGTCGAGCTCCATTAACACAGGCAGACACTCAATGGCGCTCAGGGCATCTTCGGTGACCACATTGTCCCTGGCGTATAGCTCAGAGTAGTGCTCGACCCAGCGCTTCAGCTGCAGTGTCTGGTCCTGAATCACCTCGCCAGTGGCAGATTTCAGAGGAGCGGTCTTCTTCTGGATTGGGCCGAGGGCCTGCTTGATGCCGTCATACATTCCCCTTACATTGCCTGTATCCGCTGCAGTCTGTATCTGGGAGCAGAGCTGGAGCCAATAGTTGTTGGCACATCGCCTGGCGCTCTGCTGCACTTTGCAGCGGACGGCCCGAAGGATCTGTAAGTTGCGCCGACTTGGGCAGGCTTTGTAGGCTGCCAAGGCGTTTCTCTTCTCTTCGATTACAGGTGTCATCTCTTCCGAGTGAGCCTCGAACCAGTCTGCCGACCTGCTGGTCTTCTTGCCAAAGGTGGAAATGGCAGCGTTGAACACAGCGTCTCTGAAGTGCTCCCATCTTTTACAGGCAGTGACCCCAGCTGGGCCAGGAAGAGCTTCCTCGAGCACGTGTGCAAAATCTTCCACCTTGTCCTGGTTGCGGGTCTTGGTGGTGTCGATGCGAGGTCTGCCCGCCTTTTTCGAGTGATGAATCTTCTTTGGTTGCATCTTGACCCTGCTACATACCAGGGAGTGGTCGGTGTCACAGACAGCACTCTGGTAGCTACGCGTAATCTTGACGCTGGGTAGACTTGCACGCCTGGTAAGAATCAGGTCAAGCTGGTGCCAGTGCTTGGATCTGGGGTGTCTCCAAGATACTCGGTGTTGAGGCTTTGTGCCGAAGAACGTGTTGGTGACACAAAGACCATGAAGGCAGCAGAGTTCTAGCAGACGTTGCCCGTTCTCATTCATCCTTCCTATGCCGAATTGACCCAGGCAAGTGGGCCAAATGTTGTGCTCGGCACCCACTCTGGCGTTGAAGTCGCCGAGGATGAACAGTGGCTCCTTTACAGGGATTCTCGCTATGACTCTGTTGAGGTCATCGTAGAATTTTTCCTTTGCCTCTGCTGGAGAAGTCAGGGTTGGTGCATATGCACTAATTACATTGACTGGTCCTGTTTGGGAGTACAGTTGCAGAGACAGAATTCGTTCGGTTTCCCCCATCGGTGGCATAATGTGTCCCAACAGTGCATTCCTGACGGCAAATCCCACACCATGTTCTCTGGTCTCATCTGGAGGTTTTCCTTGCCAGAAGAAAGAGAAGGTCCTCTCTCTCACAGATCCTGATCCTGGGAGCCTGGTCTCTTGGAGAGCAACAATATCCATCTGCAGCTTGCTCAGCTCCCTATCGATGATTGCTGTTTTTCGGGCGTCATTGATTTCTTGCAGGTCGTCAGAGAAACCTGGTGTCAGTGTCCTGACGTTCCATGTGCCCAGCTTTAGGGCAGTTGATATTTTCTTCTTTGGTTTGGTATTGCTTGGTGCAAAGTTGTCGGGCCGCTTGTCAGTTTTCACCCTAAACCCCACGCACCCAGTGAGGTTAACGGACCGTGGCGAGGCAACACCTTATTGGCTGGGGTTTGCCCAGCCTTAACCTTAAGGTTAACCTTTAAGTAACTTTTAAGTAACCTTAAATACTTCATCTTCAATCATCTATTTGTTTCTCGTTGAAATACTGAGCAAAATATTGAAAAGAGAAGAAGTTCGGTTTTTATTGCATATATCGACGTTTCAGCCGGAATAGAGCGGTTTTACGTGTACATCTTCCATCGGTAATATAAACGGAAAATCAGGAACATTTTAGTTAATTCTAATGAAAACACATTGATTTATATCATTTGTATTGGAAACAACATTGTCATATGTCTTTTCTTGATTTTAAATAATACGAAACCTCGCTCTGTGATTTGAAGTTAAAATCCTCAAATATGGTAAAATAGTGACTTTTTCACGTTTTTCATGTAGTTTTATATTACGTAAATAGACTCATTCTTACCAATATTTCGATACTATTTCATGTAGTATCACGATATGTGATTTGGCCTTCAAATCTCAGAATTTCGCATAATATTGCATTTTAAGCAAGTTTTCTTGCATTTTGTTTCGTACTATAAATCATCGAATTTAGCAATATTTTCACGTTTATCATCCCCCCTTTTCCGTTATGTGATATAAACAAAATATCATCGAATTAGGCAATTTTTTGCTGTTTTTCCACGTTTTTGTGAATTTCCAGTTTATTGTTATCAATTCATTAAATATACGATAAAAAGGATACAAACACATAATTGATTAGATAATATCCTTAAATACTTCATTTTCAATCATCTATTTGTTTCTCGTTGAAATACTGAGCAAAATATTGAAAAGGGAAGAAGTTCGGTTTTTATTGCATATATCGACGTTTCAGCCGGAATAGAGCGGTTTTACGTGTACATCTTCCATCGGTAATATAAACGGAAAATCAGGAACATTTTAGTTAATTCTAATGAAAACACATTGATTTATATCATTTGTATTGGAAACAACATTGTCATATGTCTTTTCTTGATTCTAAATAATACGAAACCTCGCTCTGTGATTTGAAGTTAAAATCCTCAAATATGGTAAAATAGTGACTTTTTCACGTTTTTCATGTAGTTTTATATTACGTAAATAGACTCATTTTTACCAATATTTCGATACTATTTCATGTAGTATCACGATATGTGATTTGGCCTACAAATTTCAGAATTTCGCATAATATTGAATTTTAAGCAAGTTTTCTTGAATTTTGTTTCGTACTATAATTCATAGAAATTTAGTAATATTTTCACGTTTATCATCCCCCCTTTTCCTTTATGTGATATAAACAAAATATCATCGAATTAGGCTATTTTTTGCTGTTTTTCCACGTTTTTGTGAATTTCCAGTTTATTGTTATTAATTCATTATATATACGATAAAAATGATACAAACACATAATTGATTAGATAATAACCTTAAATACTTCATCTTCAATCATCTATTTGTTTCTCGTTGAAATACTGAGCAAAATATTGAAAAGAGAAGAAGTTCAGTTTTTATTGCATATATCGACGTTTCAGCCGGAATAGAGCGGTTTTACGTGTACATCTTCCATCGGTAATATAAACGGAAAATCAGGAACATTTTAGTTAATTCTAATGAAAACACATTGATTTATATCATTTGTATTGGAAACAACATTGTCATATGTCTTTTCTTGATTCTAAATAATACGAAACCTCGCTCTGTGATTTGAAGTTAAAATCCTCAAATATGGTAAAATAGTGACTTTTTCACGTTTTTCATGTAGTTTTATATTACGTAAATAGACTCATTCTTACCAATATTTCGATACTATTTCATGTAGTATCACGATATGTGATTTGGCCTACAAATTTCAGAATTTCGCATAATATTGAATTTTAAGCAAGTTTTCTTGAATTTTGTTTCGTACTATAATTCATAGAAATTTAGTAATATTTTCACGTTTATCATCCCCCCTTTTCCTTTATGTGATATAAACAAAATATCATCGAATTAGGCTATTTTTTGCTGTTTTTCCACGTTTTTGTGAATTTCCAGTTTATTGTTATTAATTCATTATATATACGATAAAAATGATACAAACACATAATTGATTAGATAATAACCTTAAATACTTCATCTTCAATCATCTATTTGTTTCTCGTTGAAATACTGAGCAAAATATTGAAAAGAGAAGAAGTTCAGTTTTTATTGCATATATCGACGTTTCAGCCGGAATAGAGCGGTTTTACGTGTACATGTTCCATCGGTAATATAAACATAAAATCAGGATCATTTTAGTTAATTCTAATGAAAACACATTGATTTATATCATTTGTATTGGAAACAACATTGTCATATGTCTTTTCTTGATTCTAAATAATACGAAACCTCGCTCTGTGATTTGAAGTTAAAATCCTCAAATATGGTAAAATAGTGACTTTTTCACGTTTTTCATGTAGTTTTATATTACGTAAATAGACTCATTCTTACCAATATTTCGATACTATTTCATGTAGTATCACGATATGTGATTTGGCCTTCAAATCTCAGAATTTCGCATAATATTGCATTTTAAGCAAGTTTTCTTGCATTTTGTTTCGTACTATAAATCATCGAATTTAGCAATATTTTCACGTTTATCATCCCCCCTTTTCCGTTATGTGATATAAACAAAATATAATCGAATTAGGCCATATTTTGCTGTTTTTCCACGTTTTTGTGAATTTTCAGTTTATTGTTATCAATTCATTAAATATACGATAAAAAGGATACAAACACATAATTGATTAGATAATAACCTTATATACTTCATTTTCAATCATCTATTTGTTTCTCGTTGAAATACTGAGAAACATATTGAAAAGGGGAGAAGTTCGGTTTTTATTGCATATATCGACGTTTCAGCCGGAATAGAGCGGTTTTACATGTATATCTTCCATCGGTAATATAAACGGAAAATCAGGAACATTTTAGTTCATTCTAATGGTAACACATTGGTTTTTATCATTTGTATTGGAAACAACATTGTCATATGTCTTCTCTTGGATCTAAATAATACGAAACCTCACTTTATGATTCGAAGATAAAACCTCAAATTTGGTATAATAGTGACTCTTTGCGCGTTTTTCATGTAGTTTTATATTACGTAAATAGACTAATTTTTACCAATATTTCGATACTATTTCATGTAGTATCACGATATGTGATTTGGCCTTCAAATCTCAGAATTTCGCATAATATTGCATTTTAAGCAAGTTTTCTTGCATTTTGTTTCGTACTAAAAATCGTCGAATTTAGGAATATTTTGACGTTTATCATCTCACTTTTCCTTTATGTGATATAAACAAAATATCATCGAATTAGGCAATATTATGCTGTTTTACTTAAAATGTATGAAAGATGTCACAAGGCCACACAATAATCATAAATCAACTGATCCTGACTCGGCCGGTAATTCCCACGGATATTATGCGACCGCTAGAGGGCAACACTCTCCCCTCCTCATCAAGTGTCAAGAACAGCTGATCGCAATGGACTCTCCGCGCGAAATTTGCTTGTTTGCTAGATTCACGCGCTCGGTTTCTTTAAATTCTCCAATATTACTAGAAACTCGCACACTCGATATTGGCACAAATAAACCGAATTACTTAGTTACACTGTACTCAGGCTCAAACAGTCTTTTCTACAATCAATTCTACAATGATTCACTGTAATGGTCTTACACTGTTATTTATCCAACAATATATTATGAAATATTAGCACGGGAGTTTTCAGTACTTTCTCTCGTGGGCGATAACGCAATAATTCACTGTACTCACAAATGATTATTCACTGAATGAACACAGACATATATATATGGTATATAAATCAATCATCAATACATGGAAAATAAATAGTTTCTGGGCACATAGCCTAACCTCCAAATACTGGCATAATCTTATATATAATTTACCACTATATGTTCATATCAAAATCTATAGAAAGATATACACAACACAGTAAATTTATCACTGGTTCCTGGTGCCTGTACACACCAATAATCAACATAAATAATACAAGTACTCTTGATAGTACTGTCTAGCACCCTGGTGCTTTACCGTGACATAGGTGAGACTTGCTCACGACATATAAAATCTTCAGGCTAGATAATATAGCCAAATAATATAGCTAACTAAAGGGGAATGGGGAGGGAACTAGAACCACCTACTTCACCCTATCCTCCGATGAGAGTCGAGATGTAGCTCCTGGTCCTCGTGTCGGGAACGCCCCCACACTACACGTCGTCGTGTCCTACCAGAGCCTCTCGTCGTCCCACCGTTTAGCGCGTCGTCTCCGTGCCTCCTCACTGCAGGTCCGTCCTCCTTCTTGACTTCTTGAAGGTTGGAGTCGGTCTCCTGGCCGTCGTCTTCTCCCAGCAACGGCTGTCGCCTACGTCTCAGCTACAGTCGTCCGGTTTCCCCAAATAGTCCTCTCTTCCTCAGCTACCCAGTGGCTCTGTCTGCCACTACGCTGTCACGAACTGGTGAATTGCCACAGACGTCAACATACGTCACTGCACGGCTTCACTGCTACTGGCACAGTACCTGACTGGAGCACTTGTTGCTCAAATAACCGTCAATTCCCTCTTCTGGTTCAACACATGAACTAGGGAAGACTTCTCAGAGTACTGGCGGACTTCAGGTGACGCGTAAATCCACGGTAGTGGGAAACAGCTGTCCGACAGACAGGACCACTCGTCGCACGTCCGACCTCTATGACGTGTCGTGTCTGACTGCTGGCGCCAGCCCGGCGCGCTGGCCGGACCCCCTTCCTTCGTGACGTCACTTTTGCCACGGGAGGTTTTCATTGGCTCCCGGTGCCACACTGCTGTTGGTGACCAATCCGGTGCCACTGACGTCACACGGTTTTGGCGGGAGATCAGAGAGGTAAGCGCCATCTTGGCTCCCTAAAGGGCCTAAACCACAGGCCAAAATATTACTATTTCACAAATTTCTCGGCTCTCCGAGAACACTTCACTCTCTCCCATATATCAAATTGTAGCCTGCAACGTAGAGAACGCTTGGGAAAAGCAGACATGACTCTTACTGCAGGCGTGGGAGAATTATAAAGGGGGGGAACTCCGTCACAAAATATAGTCATTTTTACCAATATTTCGATACTTTTTCATGTAGTATCACGATATGTGATTTGGCCTTCAAATCTCAGAATTTTGCATAATACGATAAAAATGATGCAAACTCGTAATTGATTAGATAATAAACTTAAATACTTCATCTTCAATCATCTACTTGTTTCTCGTTGAAATACTGAGTAGGATATTGAAAAGGGGAGAAGTTCGGTTTTTATTGCATATATCGACGTTTCAGCCGGAATTGTGCGGTTTTACGTGTACATCTTCTATCGGTAATATAAACGGAAAATCAGGAACATTTTAATTCATTCTAATGAAAACACATTGATTTTTATCATTTGTATTGGAAACAACATTGTCTTTTCTTGGATCTAAATAATACGAAACCTCACTTTATGATTCGAAGTTAAAAACCTCATATTTGGTATAATAGTGACTTTTTTCACGCTTTTCATGTAGTTTGATATTACGTAAATATATTCATTTTTACCAATATTTCGATACTTTTTCGTGTAGTATCACGATATGTGATTTGGCCTTTAAATATCAGATTTTCGCATAATATTGCATTTTAAGCAAGTTTTCTTGCATTTTGTTTCGTACTATGAATCAACGAATTTAGTAATATTTTGACGTTTATCATCCCCCTTTTCCTTTATGTGATATAAATAAAATATCATCGAATTAGGCAATATTTTGCGGTTTTTCCACATTTTTGTGATTTTCCAGTTTATTGTTATTAATTCATTAAATATACGATAAAAATGATACAAACACATAATTGATTAGATACTTACCTTAAATACTTCATTTTCAATCATCTTTTTGTTTCTCGTTGAAATACTGAGTAAGATATTGAAAAGGGAAGAAGGTCGGTTTTTATTGCATATATCGACGTTTCAGCCGGAATAGAGCGGTTTTACGTGTACATTTTCCATCGGTAATATAAATGGAAAATCAGGAACATTTTAGTTTATTCTAATGAAAACACATTGATTTTTATCATTTGTATTGGAAACAACATTGTCATATGTCTTTTCTTGCATCTAAATAATACAAAACCTCGCTTTATGATTCGAAGTTAAAATCCACAAATTTGGAATAATAGGGACTTAAATACTTCAAACTCAAAGGACTTAAATTTTTTTAAGTCTTTTAAGTCTTTTAAGTCAAACTTGGATCTAAATAATACGAAACCTCGCTTTATGATTCGAAGGTAAAATCCACAAATTTTGTAAAATAGTGACTTTTTTCACGTTTTTCATGTAGATTGATATTACGTAAATATATTCAATTTTACCAATATTTCGATACTATTTCATATAGTATCACGATATGTTATTTGGCCTTCAAATCTCAGAATTTTGCATAATATTGCATTTTAAGCAAGTTTTCTTGCATTTTGTTTCGTACTATAAATCATCGAATTTAGTAATATTTTGACGTTTATCATCCCCCTTTTCCTTTATGTGATATAAGAAAATATCATCGAATTAGGAAATATTTTGCTGTTTCAACATTTTTGTGAATTTCCTGTTTATTGTTATTAATTCATTATATATACGATAAAAATGATACAAACACATAATTGATTAGATAATAACCTTAAATTCTTCATTTTCAATCATCTATTTGTTTCTCGTTGAAATACTGAGTAAGATTTTAATGATACATTAATGATACAAACACGTAATTGATTAGATAATAAACTTAAATACTTCATCTTCAATCATCTACTTTTTTCTCGTAGAAATACTGAGTAGGATATTGAAAAGGGGAGAAGTTCGGTTCTTATTGCATATATCGACGTTTCAGCTGGAATTGTGCGGTTTTACGTGTACACCTTCCATCGGTAATATAAACAGAAAATCAGGAACATTTTAGTTCATTCTAATGAAAACACATTGATTTTTATCAGTTGTATTGGAAACAACATTGCCATATGTCTTTTCTTGGATCTAAATAATACGAAACCTCGCTTTATGATTCGAAGTTAAAATCCACAAATTTGGAATAATAGTGACTTTTTCACGTTTTTCATGTAGTTTGATATTACGCAAATATATTCATTTTTACCAATATTTCGATACTAATTCATGTAGGATCACGATATGTGATTTGGCCTTCATATCTCAGATTTTCGCATAATATTGCATTTTAAGCAAGTTTTCCTGCATTTTGTTTCTTACTAAACATCATCGAATTTAGCAATATTTTGACGTTTATCATCCTCTTTTCCTTTATGTGATAGAAACAAAATATCATCGAATTAGGCAATATTTTGCTGTTTTTCCACGTTTTATTGAATTTCCAGTTTATTGTTATTAATTCATTAAATATAAGATAAAAATGATACAAACACGTAATTGATTAGATAATAAACTTAAATACTTCATCTTCAATCATCTACTTTTTTCTCGTAGAAATACTGAGTTGGATATTGAAAAGGGGAGAAGTTCGGTTTTTATTGCATATATCGACGTTTCAGCCGGAATTGTGCGGTTTTACGTATACATCTTCCATCGGTAATATAAACGAAAAATCAAGAACATTTTAGTTCATTCTAATGAAAACACATTGATTTTTATTATTTGTATTACAAACAACATTGTCTTATGTCTTTTCTTGGATCTAAATAATACGAAACCTCACTTTATGATTCGACGATAAAAACCTCAAATTTGGTATAATAGTAACTTTTTTCACGTTTTTCATGTAGTTTGATATTACGTAAATATATTCATTTTTACCAATATTTCGATGCTTTTTCATGTAGTATCACGATATGTGATTTGGCCTTCATATCTCAGAAATTCGCAGAATATTGCATTTTAGTTACTTTTTTCACGTTTTTCATGTAGTTTGATATTACGTAAATATATTCATTTTTAACAATATTTCGATACTTTTTCATGTAGTATCACGATATGTGATTTGGCCTTCAAATCTCAGAATTTTGCATAATATTGCACTTTAAGCAAGTTTTCTTGCATTTTGTTTCGTACTATAAATCAACGAATTTAGTAATATTTTGACGTTTATCATCCCCCTTTTCCTTTATGTGATATAAATAAAATATCATCGAATTAGCAATATTTTGCGGTTTTTCCACATTTTTGTGAATTTCCAGTTTATTGATATTAATTCATTAAATATACGATAAAAATGATACAAACACATAATTGATTAGATAATAACCTTAAATACTTCATTTTCAATCATCTATTTGTTTCTCGTTGAAATACTGAGTAAGATATTGAAAAGGAAAGAAGTTCTGATTTTATTGCATATATCGACGTTTCAGCAGGAATAGAGCGGTTTTCGTGTACATCTTCCATCGGTAATATGAACAGAAAATCAGGAACATTTTAGTTAATTCTAATGAAAACACATTGATTTTTATCATTTGTATTGGAAACAACATTGTCATATGTCTTTTCTTGGGTCTAAATAAAACGAAACCTCGCCGTTTTTCCACGTTTATGTGAATTTTCAGTTTAATGTTATTAATTCATTAAATATATGATAAAAACGATGCAAACACATAATTGATTAGAATATATATTACGTAAATATATTCATTTTTACCAATATTTCGATACTATTTCATGTAGTATCACGATATGTGATTTGGAATTCATATATCAGATTTTTGCAAAATATTGCATTTTAAGCTAGTTTTCTTGCATTTTGTTTCGTACTAAACATCATCGAATTTAGCAATATTTCGACGTTTATTATCCCCCATTTCCTTTATGTGATATAAACAAAATATCATCGAATTAGGCAATATTTTGCTGCTTTTCCACGTTTTTGTGAATTTCCAGTTTATTGTTATTAATTCATTAAATATACAATAAAAATAATACAAACACATAATTGATTAGATAATAACCTTAAATACTTCATTTTCAATCATCTATTTGTTTCTCGTAGAAATACTGAGTAGGATATTGAAAAGGGGACAAGTTCGGTTTTTATTGCATTTATCGACGTTTCAGCTGGAATAGAGCGGTTTTTCGTTTACATCTTCCATCGGTAATATAAACGGAAAATCAGGAACATTTTAGTTAATTCTAATGAAAACACATTGATTTTTATCATTTGTATTGGAAACAACATTGTCATATGTCTTTTCTTGGATCTAAATAATACGAAACCTCACTTTATGATTCGAAGTTAAACCCTCAAATTTATTATAATAGTGACTTTTTTCACGTTTTTCATGTAGTTTGATATTACGTAAATATATTAATTTTTACCAATATTTCCATGCTTTTTCATATAGTATCACGATATGTGATATGGCCTTCAAATCTCATAATTTCGCATAATATTGCACTTTAGTTACTTTTTTCACGATTTTTATGTAGTTTGACATTACGTAAATATATTCATTTTTACCAATATTTCGATACTTTTTCATGTAGTATCACGATATGTGATTTGGCCTTCTAATCTCAGAATTTCGCATAATATTGCATTTTAAGCAAGTTTTCTTGCATTTTGTTTGGTACTATAAATCAACGAATTTAGTAATATTTTGACGTTTATCATCCCCCCTTTTCCTTTATGTGATATAAACAAAATATCATCGAATTAGGCAATATTTTGCTGCTTCTCCACGTTTTTGTGAATTTCCAGTTTATTGTTATTAATTCATTAAATATACAATAAAAATAATACAAACACATAATTGATTAGATAATAACCTTAAATACTTCATTTTCAATCATCTATTTGTTTCTCGTAGAAATACTGAGTAAGATATTGAAAAGGGGACAAGTTCGGTTTTTATTGCTTCTGCATCCCTCTCATGAGCCTCTGCATCTCTCTCGTAAGCCTCTGCATCACTCTCTTGAGCCTCTGCATAACTCTCTTGAGTCTCTGCATCACTCTCTTGAGCCTCTGCAACCCTCTCTTGAGCCTCTGCAACACTCTTCAGCCTCGGCATCACTCTCTTAAGCCTATGAATCCATCTCTTGAGCCTCTGAATCCCTCTCTTAAGCTTCTGCCTCACTCTATCGAGCCTCTGCATCACTCTCTTGATCCTCTGCATCACTCTCTTGAGCCTCTGCATCACTCTCTTAAGCCTCTGCCTCACACTCTTAAGCCTCTGCATCACTCACTTAAGCCTATTCTTCCTTCTCTTGATCCTCTGCATCACTCTCTCAAGCCTCTGCATCACTCTCTTAAGCCTCTGCATCACTTTCTTAAGTCTCTGCATCACTCTCTTAATCCTCAGCATCCCTCTGTTCATCCTCTGCATCCCTCCCTTGAACTCCTGCATCCCTCTCATGAGCCTCTGCATCCCTCTCCTGAGCCTTTGGAACACTCTCCTAAGCCTCTGCATCCCTCTCTTGAGCCCTTGCATCACTCTCAAGAGCCTCTGCATCCCTCTGCTGAGCCTCAGCATCCCTCTCTTGAGGCCCTGCCTCCAGCTCTTAAGCCTCTGCATCCCTCTCTTAAACCTCTGCATCCCTCTCTTATGCCTCTGCATCACTCTCTTGAGCCTCTGCATCACTCTCTTGAGCCTCTGCATCCCCTCTATTAAGCCTCTGCAATACTCTCTTAAGCCTCTGCATCACTCTATTGAGCTTCTGCATCACTCGCTTGAGCCTCTACATCCCTCTCTTCAGCCTCTGCCTCACTCTCTTGAGCCTCTGCATCACTCTCTTCATCCTCTGCATCCCTCTCCTGAGCATCTGCATCACTCTCCTGGGCCCCTGCATTAATGCCTTGAGCCTCTGCATCACTCTCTTGAGCCTCTGCATCACTTTCTTAAGCCTCTGCATCCCTTTCTTGAGCCTGTGCATCCCTCTCATGAGCCTCGCATCCTTCTCTTGAGCCTTTGCATCACTCTGTTAAGCCTCTGCCTCCCTCTCTTGAGCCTCTGTATCTCTCTCGTAAGCCTCCGCATCACTCTCTTGAGTTTCTGCATAACTCTCTTGATTCTCTGCATCACTCTCTTGAGCCTCTGCATCCCTCTCTTGTGCCTCCGCAACACTCTCTTCAGCCTCTGCATCACTCTCTTAAGCCTATGATTCTCTCTCCTGAGCCTCTGAATCCCTCTCTTGAGCCTCTGCATCACTCTCACGAGCCTCTGCATCACTTTCTTGATCCTCTGCATCACTCTCTTGAGCCTTTTTATCACTCTCTTAAGCCTCTGCCTCTCTCTCTTAAGCCGCTGCATCACTCTCCTAAGCCTCTTCTTCCCCTCTCTTGATCCTCTGCATCACTCTCTTAAGCCTCTGCATCACTCTCTTAAGCCTCGGCATCACTCTCTTGAGTCTCTGTATCACTCTCTTAATCCTCTGCATCCCTCTGTTCATCTTCAGCATCACTCTCTTCAGCCTCTGCATCATTCTCTTGAGCCTCTGCATCCCTCTCTTAAGATTTACATCATTCACTTGAGCTTCTGCATCACTCTCTTTAGTCTCTACCTTCACTCTCTTAAGCCTCCGCATCTCTCTCTTCAGTCTCTGCATCACTCTCTTTAGCCTCTGCATCCCTCTCTTGAGGCCCTGCATCCCTCTCTTAAGCCTCTGCATCACTCTCTTGAGCCTCTGCATCACTCTCGTCATCCTCTGCATCCCTCCCTTGAGCATCTGCATCACTCCCTTGGGCCCCTGCATCACTCTCTTGAGCCTCTGCATCCCTCTCTTGAGCCCCTGCATCCCTCTCTTAAGCCTCTGCATCACTCTCTTAAGCCTCTGCATCACTCTCTTCAGCCTCTGAATCACTCTCTTGAGCCTCTGCATCCTTCTCTTGAGCCTCTGCATCACTCTCTTGAGCCTCTGCATCCTTCTCTTGAGCCTCTGCATCATTCTTCTAGGCCTCTGCATCACTCTCTTTAGCCTCTGCATCACTCTCTTGAGCCTCTGCATCACTCTCTGGAGCCTCTGCATCACTCTCTTCATCCTCTGCATCACTCACTTTAGCCTTTGCATCATTCTGTTGAGCGTCTGCATCCCTTTCTTAAGCCTCTGCATCACTCTCTTGAGCCTCTGCATCCCTCTCTTGCGTCTCTGCATCACTCCCTTAAGCCTCTGCATCGCTCTCTTCATTCTCTGCATCACTCACTTGAGCCTTTGCATCATTCTTTTCAGCCTCTGCATCACTCTCTTGAGCCTCTGCATCACTCACTTAAGCCTCTGCATCATTCTCTTCAACATCTGCATCACTCTCTTGAGCCTCTGCATCACTCTCTTGAGCCTCTGCATCACTCTTTTAAGCCTCTGTATCATTCTCTTCAGCCTCTGCATCCCACTCTTAAGCCTCTGCATCACTCTCTTGAGTCTCTGCATCACTCTCTTCAGCCTATGCATTCCTCTCGTAAGCCTCAGCATCATTCTCTTCAGCCTCTGCATCCCTGTCTTGATCCGCTGCATCACTCTCGTAAGCCTCCGCATCACTCTCTTGAGCCTCTGCATAACTCTCTTTAACCTCTGCATCACTCTCCTGTGCCTCTGCATCCTTCTCTTGAGCCTCTGCATCACTCTCTTGAGCCTCGGCATCCCTCTCTTAAGCCTCTGCATCACTCTCTTGATCCTCTGCATCACTCTCTTAAGCCTCTGCATCCCTCTCTTGAGCCACTGCATCACTCTCTTGAGCCTCTGCATCACTCTATTTAGCCTCTGCATCACTCTCTTGAGCCTCTGCATCCCTCTCTTAAGCGTCTGCATCACTCTCTTAAGCCTCTGCATCTCTTTCGTGAGCCTCTGCATCAATCTCCCTAGCCTCTGCAACACTCTCTTCAGCCTCTGCATCACTCTCTTAAGCCTCTGCATCCCTCACTTGATTCTCTGCATCACTCTCGTAAACCTCTGCATCAGTCTCTTGAGCCTCTTCATAACTCTTTTTAGCTTCTGCATCACTCTCTTGAGCCTCTGCATCTCTCTCTTGAGCTTCTGCAACACTCTCTTCAGCCTCTGCATCACTCTCTTAAGCCACTGCATCACTCTCTTGAGCCTCTGCATCACTCTATTGAGCCTCTGCATCACTCTCTTGAGCCTCTGCATCCCTCTCTTAAGCGTCTGCATCACTCTCTTAAGCCTCTGCATCTCTTTCGTGAGCCTCTGCATCAATCTCCCTAGCCTCTGCAACACTCTCTTCAGCCTCTGCATCACTCTCTTAAGCCTCTGCATCCCTCACCTGATTCTCTGCATCACTCTCGTAAACCTCTGCATCACTCTCTTGAGCCTCTGCATCTCTCTCTTGAGCTTCTGCAACACTCTCTTCAGCCTCTGCATCACTCTCTTAAGCCTCTGCTTCCCTCTCTTGATCCTCTGCATCACTCTATTGAGCCTCTGCATCACACTCATAATCCTCTGCATCACTCTCTTGATCCTCTGCATCACTCTTTTGAGCCTCTGCATCACTCTGTTGAAACTCTGCATCACTCTCTGGAGCCTCTGCATCACTCTCTTGACCCTCTGCATCCCTCTCTTGAGTCTCTGCATCACTCTCTTAAGCCTCTGCATCACTCTCGTAAGCCTCTGCATCACTCTCTTGAGCCTCTGTATCATTCTCTTGAGCCTCTGCATCCCTTTCTTAAACCTCTACATCATTCTGTTGAGCCTCTGCATCACTCTCTTCAGTCTCTGCATCACTCCCTTAAGCCTCTGCATCTCTCTCTTCAGCCTCTGCATCACTCTCTTGAGCCTCTGCATCCCTCTCCTAAGCCTCTGCATCACTCACTTAAGCTTTCAATCAACCATTTATTTCTCGTTAAAATACTGAGTACAATATAAAAAAGGGGAGAAGTTCTGTTTTTATTGCATATATCGATGTTTCTGCCGGATTAGAGCGGTATTACGTGTACATCTTCCATCGGTAATATAAACGGAAAATCAGGAACATTTTAGATAATTCTAATGAAAACACATTGGTTTTTATCATTTGTATTAGAAACAACATTGTCATATGTCTTTTCTTGGATCTAAATAATACGAAACCTCGCTCTATGATTTGAAGTTAAAATCCTCAAATATGGTTAAATAGTGACTTTTTTCACGTTTTTCATGTTGTTTGATATTACGTATATATATTAATTTTTATCAATATTTTGATACTATTTCATGTAATATCACGATATGTGATTTGGCCTTCAAATCTCAGAATTTCGCATAATATTGCAATTTAAGCAAGTTTTCTTGCATTTGGTTTCATACGAAAAATCATCAAATTTAGCAATATTTTAACGTTCATCATCCCCTTTTCCTTTATGTGATTTAAACAAAATATCATCGAATTAGGCAATATTTTGCCGTTTTTCCACGTTTTTGTGAATTTTCAGTTTATTGTTATTAATTCATTATATATACGATAAGAATGATGCAAACACATAATTGATTAGATAATAACCTTAAATACTTCATTTTCAATCAACTATTTGTTTCTCGTTAAAATACTGAGTAAAATATTGAAAAGGGGAGAAGTTCTGATTTTATTGCATATATCGACGTTTCAGCAGGAATAGAGCGGTTTTCGTGTACATCTTCCATCGGTAATATGAACGGAAAATCAGGAACATTTTAGTTAATTCTAATGAAAACACATTGATTTTTATCATTTGTATTGGAAACAACATTGTCATATGTCTTTTCTTGGGTCTAAATAAAACGAAACCTCGCCGTTTTTCCACGTTTATGTGAATTTTCAGTTTAATGTTATTAATTCATTAAATATATGATAAAAACGATGCAAACACATAATTGATTAGAAATTAACCTTAAATACTTCATTTTCAATCAACCATTTGTTTCTCGTTAAAATACTGAGTAGGATATTGAAAAGGGGAGAAGTTCGGTTTTTATTGCATATATCGACGTTTCAGTCGGATTAGAGTGGTTTTACTTGTACATCTTCCATCGGTAATATAAACGGAAATTCAAGAACATTTTAGTTAATTTTAATGAAAACACATTGGTTTTATCATTTGTATTTGAAACAACATTGTCATATGTCTTTTCTTTTCATTTTAGTTAATTCTAATGAAAACACATTGACTTTTATCATTTGTATTGGAAACAACATTTCATTTGTATTGGAAACAACATTGTATTGGAAACAACATGTATTGGAAACAACTTTTATTGGATCTAAATAATACGAAACCTCGCTCAATGATTTCAAGTTAAAATCCTCAAATATGGTTAAATAGTGACTTTTTTCACGCTTTTCTTGTAGTTTGATATTGCGTAAATATATTCATTTTTACCAATATTTCGATACTATTTCATGTAGTATCACGATATGTGATTTGGCCTTCAAATCTCAGAATTTCGCATAAATTTGCATTTTAAGCAAGTTTTCTTGCATTTTGTTTCGTACGAAAAATCATCGAATTTAGCAATATTTTGACGTTTATGATCCCCCTTTTCCTTTATGTGATTTAAACAAAATGTCATCGAATTAGGCAATATTTTGCCGTTTTTCCACGTTTTTGTGAATTTTCAGTTTATTGGTATTAATTCATTATATATATGATAAAAATGATGCAAACACATAATTGATTAGATAATAACCTTAAATACTTCATTTTCAATCAACTATTTGTTTCTCGTTAAAATACTGAGTAAGATATTGAATAGGGGAGAAGTTCTGATTTTATTGCATATATCGACGTTTCAGCAGGAATAGAGCGGTTTTCGTGTACATCTTCCATCGGTAATATGAACGAAAAATCAGGAACATTTTAGTTAATTCTAATGAAAACACATTGATTTTTATCATTTGTATTGGAAACAACATTGTCATATGTCTTTTCTTGGATCTAAATAATACGAAACCTCGCCGTTTTTCCACGTTTTTGTGAATTTTCAGTTTAATACTATTAATTCATTAAATATATGATAAAAACGATGCAAACACATAATTGATTAGAAATTAACCTTAAATACTTCATTTTCAATCAACCATTTGTTTCACGTTGAAATACTGAGTAGGATATTGAAAAGGGGAGTAGTTCGGTTTTTATTGCATATATCGACGTTTCAGCCGGATTAGAGTGGTTTTACTTGTACATCTTCCATCGGTAATATAAACGGAAATTCAAGAACATTTTAGTTAATTTTAATGAAAAAACATTGGTTTTATCATTTGTATTTGAAACAACATTGTCATATGTCTTTTCTTGGATCTAAATAATACGAAACCTCGCTCTATGATTTGAAGTTAAAATCCTCAAGTATGGTAAAATAGTGACTTTTTCACGTTTTTCATGAAGTTTGATATATCATATATTTATACTCTTTTTTACCAATATTTCGATACTATTTCATGTAGTATCACGATATGTGATTTGGTCTTCAAATCTCAGAGTTTCGCATAATATTACATTTAAAGCAAGTTTTCTTGCATTTTGTTTCGTACGAGAAATCATCGAATTTAGCAATATTTTGACGTTTATCATCTCCTTTTCCTTTATGTGATTTAAACAAAATATCATCGAATTAGGCAATATTTTGCCGTTTTTCCACGTTTTTGTGAATTTTCAGTCTATGGGTATTAATTCATTATATATAAGATAAAAATGATGCAAACACATAATTGATTAGATAATAACCTTAAATACTTCATTTTCAATCATCTATTTGTTTCTCGTTAAAATACTGAGGAAGATATTGAAAAGGGGAGAAGTTCTGTTTTTATTGCATAATCATATTGCATATATTATTATTGCATATATTATTGCATGTTTTTATTGCATTCCTGACGTTTCAGCCGGAATAGAGCGGTTTTCGTTTACATCTTCCATCTGTAATATAAACGGAAAATCAGGAATATTTTAGTTAATTCTAATGAAAACACATTGATTTTTATCATTTGTATTGGAAACAACATTGTCATATGTCTTTTCTTGGATCTAAATAATACGAAACCTCGCTCTATGATTTGAAGTTAAAATCCTCAAATATGGTTAAATAGTGACTTTTTTCACGTTTTTCTTGTAGTTTGATATTACGAAAATATATTCATTTTTACCAATATTTCGATACTATTTCATGTAGTATCACGATATGTGATTTGGCCTTCAAATCTCAGAATATCGCATAAATTTGCATTTTAAGCAAGTTTTCTTGCAGTTTGTTTCGTACGAAAAATCATTGAATTTAGCAATATTTTGACGTTTATGATCCCCTTTTCCTTTATGTGATTTAAACAAAATATCATCGAATTAGGCTATTTTTTGCCGTTTTTCCACGTTTTTGTGAATTTTCAGTTTATTGGTATTAATTCATTATATATATGATAAAAATGATGCAAACACATAATTGATTAGATAATAACCCTAAATACTTCATTTTCAATCAACTATTTGTTTCTCGTTAAAATACTGAGTAAGATATTGAAAAGGGGAGAAGTTCTGATTTTATTGCATATATCGACGTTTCATCAGGAATAGAGCGGTTTTCGTGTACATCTTCCATCGGTAATATGAACGGAAAATCAGGAACATTTTAGTTAATTCTAATGAAAACACATTGATTTTTATCATTTGTATTGGAAACAACATTGTCATATGTCTTTTCTTGGATCTAAATAATACGAAACCTCGCTCTATGATTTGAAGTTAAAATCCTCAAATATGGTTAAATAGTGACTTTTTTCACGCTTTTCTTGTAGTTTGATACTACGTAAATATATTCATTTTTACCAATATTTCGATACTATTTCATGTAGTATCACGATATGTGATTTGGCCTTCAAATCTCAGAATTTCGCATAAATTTGCATTTTAAGCAAGTTTTCTTGCATTTTGTTTCGTACGAAAAATCATCGAATTTAGCAATATTTTGACGTTTATGATCCCCCTTTTCCTTTATGTGATTTAAACAAAATGTCATCGAATTAGGCAATATTTTGCCGTTTTTCCACGTTTTTGTGAATTTTCAGTTTATTGGTATTAATTCATTATTTATATGATAAAAATGATGCAAACACATAATTGATTAGATAATAACCTTAAATACTTCATTTTCAATCAACTATTTGTTTCTCGTTAAAATACTGAGTAAGATATTGAATAGGGGAGAAGTTCTGATTTTATTGCATATATCGACGTTTCAGCAGGAATAGAGCGGTTTTCGTGTACATCTTCCATCGGTAATATGAACGAAAAATCAGGAACATTTTAGTTAATTCTAATGAAAACACATTGATTTTTATCATTTGTATTGGAAACAACATTGTCATATGTCTTTTCTTGGATCTAAATAATACGAAACCTCGCCGTTTTTCCACGTTTTTGTGAATTTTCAGTTTAATGCTATTAATTCATTAAATATATGATAAAAACGATGCAAACACATAATTGATTAGAAATTAACCTTAAATACTTCATTTTCAATCAACCATTTGTTTCACGTTAAAATACTGAGTAGGATATTGAAAAGGGGAGAAGTTCGGTTTTTATTGCATATATCGACGTTTCAGCCGGATTAGAGTGGTTTTACTTGTACATCTTCCATCGGTAATATAAACGGAAATTCAAGAACATTTTAGTTAATTTTAATGAAAAAACATTGGTTTTATCATTTGTATTTGAAACAACATTGTCATATGTCTTTTCTTGGATCTAAATAATACGAAACCTCGCTCTATGATTTGAAGTTAAAATCCTCAAATATGGTAAAATAGTGACTTTTTCACGTTTTTCATGAAGTTTGATATATCATATATATATACTCTTTTTTACCAATATTTCGATACTATTTCATGTAGTATCACGATATGTGATTTGGTCTTCAAATCTCAGAGTTTCGCATAATATTACATTTAAAGCAAGTTTTCTTGCATTTTGTTTCGTACGAGAAATCATCGAATTTAGCAATATTTTGACGTTTATCATCTCCTTTCCTTTATGTGATTTAAACAAAATATCATCGAATTAGGCAATATTTTGCCGTTTTTCCACGTTTTTGTGAATTTTCAGTCTATGGGTATTAATTCATTATATATAAGATAAAAATGATGCAAACACATAATTGATTAGATAATAACCTTAAATACTTCATTTTCAATCATCTATTTGTTTCTCGTTAAAATACTGAGTAAGATATTGAAAAGGGGAGAAGTTCTGTTTTTATTGCATAATCATATTGCATATATTATTATTGCATATATTATTGCATGTTTTTATTGCATTCCTGACGTTTCAGCCGGAATAGAGCGGTTTTCGTTTACATCTTCCATCTGTAATATAAACGGAAAATCAGGAATATTTTAGTTAATTCTAATGAAAACACATTGATTTTTATCATTTGTATTGGAAACAACATTGTCATATGTCTTTTCTTGGATCTAAATAATACGAAACCTCGCTCTATGATTTGAAGTTAAAATCCTCAAATATGGTTAAATAGTGACTTTTTTCACGCTTTTCTTGTAGTTTGATACTACGTAAATATATTCATTTTTACCAATATTTCGATACTATTTCATGTAGTATCACGATATGTGATTTGGCCTTCAAATCTCAGAATTTCGCATAAATTTGCATTTTAAGCAAGTTTTCTTGCATTTTGTTTCGTACGAAAAATCATCGAATTTAGCAATATTTTGACGTTTATGATCCCCCTTTTCCTTTATGTGATTTAAACAAAATGTCATCGAATTAGGCAATATTTTGCCGTTTTTCCACGTTTTTGTGAATTTTCAGTTTATTGGTATTAATTCATTATATATATGATAAAAATGATGCAAACACATAATTGATTAGATAATAACCTTAAATACTTCATTTTCAATCAACTATTTGTTTCTCGTTAAAATACTGAGTAAGATATTGAATAGGGGAGAAGTTCTGATTTTATTGCATATATCGACGTTTCAGCAGGAATAGAGCGGTTTTCGTGTACATCTTCCATCGGTAATATGAACGAAAAATCAGGAACATTTTAGTTAATTCTAATGAAAACACATTGATTTTTATCATTTGTATTGGAAACAACATTGTCATATGTCTTTTCTTGGATCTAAATAATACGAAACCTCGCCGTTTTTCCACGTTTTTGTGAATTTTCAGTTTAATGCTATTAATTCTTTAAATATATGATAAAAACGATGCAAGCACATAATTGATTAGAAATTAACCTTAAATACTTCATTTTCAATCAACCATTTGTTTCACGTTAAAATACTGAGTAGGATATTGAAAAGGGGAGAAGTTCGGTTTTTATTGCATATATCGACGTTTCAGCCGGATTAGAGTGGTTTTACTTGTACATCTTCCATCGGTAATATAAACGGAAATTCAAGAACATTTTAGTTAATTTTAATGAAAAAACATTGGTTTTATCATTTGTATTTGAAACAACATTGTCATATGTCTTTTCTTGGATCTAAATAATACGAAACCTCGCTCTATGATTTGAAGTTAAAATCCTCAAATATGGTAAAATAGTGACTTTTTCACGTTTTTCATGAAGTTTGATATATCATATATATATACTCTTTTTTACCAATATTTCGATACTATTTCATGTAGTATCACGATATGTGATTTGGTCTTCAAATCTCAGAGTTTCGCATAATATTACATTTAAAGCAAGTTTTCTTGCATTTTGTTTCGTACGAGAAATCATCGAATTTAGCAATATTTTGACGTTTATCATCTCCTTTCCTTTATGTGATTTAAACAAAATATCATCGAATTAGGCAATATTTTGCCGTTTTTCCACGTTTTTGTGAATTTTCAGTCTATGGGTATTAATTCATTATATATAAGATAAAAATGATGCAAACACATAATTGATTAGATAATAACCTTAAATACTTCATTTTCAATCATCTATTTGTTTCTCGTTAAAATACTGAGTAAGATATTGAAAAGGGGAGAAGTTCTGTTTTTATTGCATAATCATATTGCATATATTATTATTGCATATATTATTGCATGTTTTTATTGCATTCCTGACGTTTCAGCCGGAATAGAGCGGTTTTCGTTTACATCTTCCATCTGTAATATAAACGGAAAATCAGGAATATTTTAGTTAATTCTAATGAAAACACATTGATTTTTATCATTTGTATTGGAAACAACATTGTCATATGTCTTTTCTTGGATCTAAATAATACGAAACCTCGCTCTATGATTTGAAGTTAAAATCCTCAAATATGGTTAAATAGTGACTTTTTTCACGTTTTTCTTGTAGTTTGATATTACGAAAATATATTCATTTTTACCAATATTTCGATACTATTTCATGTAGTATCACGATATGTGATTTGGCCTTCAAATCTCAGAATATCGCATAAATTTGCATTTTAAGCAAGTTTTCTTGCAGTTTGTTTCGTACGAAAAATCATTGAATTTAGCAATATTTTGACGTTTATGATCCCCTTTTCCTTTATGTGATTTAAACAAAATATCATCGAATTAGGCTATTTTTTGCCGTTTTTCCACGTTTTTGTGAATTTTCAGTTTATTGGTATTAATTCATTATATATATGATAAAAATGATGCAAACACATAATTGATTAGATAATAACCCTAAATACTTCATTTTCAATCAACTATTTGTTTCTCGTTAAAATACTGAGTAAGATATTGAAAAGGGGAGAAGTTCTGATTTTATTGCATATATCGACGTTTCATCAGGAATAGAGCGGTTTTCGTGTACATCTTCCATCGGTAATATGAACGGAAAATCAGGAACATTTTAGTTAATTCTAATGAAAACACATTGATTTTTATCATTTGTATTGGAAACAACATTGTCATATGTCTTTTCTTGGATCTAAATAATACGAAACCTCGCTCTATGATTTGAAGTTAAAATCCTCAAATATGGTTAAATAGTGACTTTTTTCACGCTTTTCTTGTAGTTTGATACTACGTAAATATATTCATTTTTACCAATATTTCGATACTATTTCATGTAGTATCACGATATGTGATTTGGCCTTCAAATCTCAGAATTTCGCATAAATTTGCATTTTAAGCAAGTTTTCTTGCATTTTGTTTCGTACGAAAAATCATCGAATTTAGCAATATTTTGACGTTTATGATCCCCCTTTTCCTTTATGTGATTTAAACAAAATGTCATCGAATTAGGCAATATTTTGCCGTTTTTCCACGTTTTTGTGAATTTTCAGTTTATTGGTATTAATTCATTATTTATATGATAAAAATGATGCAAACACATAATTGATTAGATAATAACCTTAAATACTTCATTTTCAATCAACTATTTGTTTCTCGTTAAAATACTGAGTAAGATATTGAATAGGGGAGAAGTTCTGATTTTATTGCATATATCGACGTTTCAGCAGGAATAGAGCGGTTTTCGTGTACATCTTCCATCGGTAATATGAACGAAAAATCAGGAACATTTTAGTTAATTCTAATGAAAACACATTGATTTTTATCATTTGTATTGGAAACAACATTGTCATATGTCTTTTCTTGGATCTAAATAATACGAAACCTCGCCGTTTTTCCACGTTTTTGTGAATTTTCAGTTTAATGCTATTAATTCATTAAATATATGATAAAAACGATGCAAACACATAATTGATTAGAAATTAACCTTAAATACTTCATTTTCAATCAACCATTTGTTTCACGTTAAAATACTGAGTAGGATATTGAAAAGGGGAGAAGTTCGGTTTTTATTGCATATATCGACGTTTCAGCCGGATTAGAGTGGTTTTACTTGTACATCTTCCATCGGTAATATAAACGGAAATTCAAGAACATTTTAGTTAATTTTAATGAAAAAACATTGGTTTTATCATTTGTATTTGAAACAACATTGTCATATGTCTTTTCTTGGATCTAAATAATACGAAACCTCGCTCTATGATTTGAAGTTAAAATCCTCAAATATGGTAAAATAGTGACTTTTTCACGTTTTTCATGAAGTTTGATATATCATATATATATACTCTTTTTTACCAATATTTCGATACTATTTCATGTAGTATCACGATATGTGATTTGGTCTTCAAATCTCAGAGTTTCGCATAATATTACATTTAAAGCAAGTTTTCTTGCATTTTGTTTCGTACGAGAAATCATCGAATTTAGCAATATTTTGACGTTTATCATCTCCTTTCCTTTATGTGATTTAAACAAAATATCATCGAATTAGGCAATATTTTGCCGTTTTTCCACGTTTTTGTGAATTTTCAGTCTATGGGTATTAATTCATTATATATAAGATAAAAATGATGCAAACACATAATTGATTAGATAATAACCTTAAATACTTCATTTTCAATCATCTATTTGTTTCTCGTTAAAATACTGAGTAAGATATTGAAAAGGGGAGAAGTTCTGTTTGTATTGCATAATCATATTGCATATATTATTATTGCATATATTATTGCATGTTTTTATTGCATTCCTGACGTTTCAGCCGGAATAGAGCGGTTTTCGTTTACATCTTCCATCTGTAATATAAACGGAAAATCAGGAATATTTTAGTTAATTCTAATGAAAACACATTGATTTTTATCATTTGTATTGGAAACAACATTGTCATATGTCTTTTCTTGGATCTAAATAATACGAAACCTCGCTCTATGATTTGAAGTTAAAATCCTCAAATATGGTTAAATAGTGACTTTTTTCACGCTTTTCTTGTAGTTTGATACTACGTAAATATATTCATTTTTACCAATATTTCGATACTATTTCATGTAGTATCACGATATGTGATTTGGCCTTCAAATCTCAGAATTTCGCATAAATTTGCATTTTAAGCAAGTTTTCTTGCATTTTGTTTCGTACGAAAAATCATCGAATTTAGCAATATTTTGACGTTTATGATCCCCCTTTTCCTTTATGTGATTTAAACAAAATGTCATCGAATTAGGCAATATTTTGCCGTTTTTCCACGTTTTTGTGAATTTTCAGTTTATTGGTATTAATTCATTATATATATGATAAAAATGATGCAAACACATAATTGATTAGATAATAACCTTAAATACTTCATTTTCAATCAACTATTTGTTTCTCGTTAAAATACTGAGTAAGATATTGAATAGGGGAGAAGTTCTGATTTTATTGCATATATCGACGTTTCAGCAGGAATAGAGCGGTTTTCGTGTACATCTTCCATCGGTAATATGAACGAAAAATCAGGAACATTTTAGTTAATTCTAATGAAAACACATTGATTTTTATCATTTGTATTGGAAACAACATTGTCATATGTCTTTTCTTGGATCTAAATAATACGAAACCTCGCCGTTTTTCCACGTTTTTGTGAATTTTCAGTTTAATGCTATTAATTCTTTAAATATATGATAAAAACGATGCAAGCACATAATTGATTAGAAATTAACCTTAAATACTTCATTTTCAATCAACCATTTGTTTCACGTTAAAATACTGAGTAGGATATTGAAAAGGGGAGAAGTTCGGTTTTTATTGCATATATCGACGTTTCAGCCGGATTAGAGTGGTTTTACTTGTACATCTTCCATCGGTAATATAAACGGAAATTCAAGAACATTTTAGTTAATTTTAATGAAAAAACATTGGTTTTATCATTTGTATTTGAAACAACATTGTCATATGTCTTTTCTTGGATCTAAATAATACGAAACCTCGCTCTATGATTTGAAGTTAAAATCCTCAAATATGGTAAAATAGTGACTTTTTCACGTTTTTCATGAAGTTTGATATATCATATATATATACTCTTTTTTACCAATATTTCGATACTATTTCATGTAGTATCACGATATGTGATTTGGTCTTCAAATCTCAGAGTTTCGCATAATATTACATTTAAAGCAAGTTTTCTTGCATTTTGTTTCGTACGAGAAATCATCGAATTTAGCAATATTTTGACGTTTATCATCTCCTTTCCTTTATGTGATTTAAACAAAATATCATCGAATTAGGCAATATTTTGCCGTTTTTCCACGTTTTTGTGAATTTTCAGTCTATGGGTATTAATTCATTATATATAAGATAAAAATGATGCAAACACATAATTGATTAGATAATAACCTTAAATACTTCATTTTCAATCATCTATTTGTTTCTCGTTAAAATACTGAGTAAGATATTGAAAAGGGGAGAAGTTCTGTTTTTATTGCATAATCATATTGCATATATTATTATTGCATATATTATTGCATGTTTTTATTGCATTCCTGACGTTTCAGCCGGAATAGAGCGGTTTTCGTTTACATCTTCCATCTGTAAAATAAACGGAAAATCAGGAATATTTTAGTTAATTCTAATGAAAACACATTGATTTTTATCATTTGTATTGGAAACAACATTGTCATATGTCTTTTCTTGGATCTAAATAATACGAAACCTCGCTCTATGATTTGAAGTTAAAATCCTCAAATATGGTTAAATAGTGACTTTTTTCACGCTTTTCTTGTAGTTTGATACTACGTAAATATATTCATTTTTACCAATATTTCGATACTATTTCATGTAGTATCACGATATGTGATTTGGCCTTCAAATCTCAGAATTTCGCATAAATTTGCATTGTAAGCAAGTTTTCTTGCATTTTGTTTCGTACGAAAAATCATCGAATTTAGCAATATTTTGACGTTTATGATCCCCTTTTCCTTTATGTGATTTAAACAAAATATCATCGAATTAGGCAATATTTTGCCGTTTTTCCACGTTTTTGTGAATTTTCAATTTATTGGTATTAATTCATTATATATATGATAAAAATGATGCAAACACATAATTGATTAGATAATAACCTTAAATACTTCATTTTCAATCAACTATTTGTTTCTCGTTAAAATACTGAGTAATACTGAGTAAAAAGGGGAGAAGTTCTGATTTTATTGCCTATATCGACGTTTCAGCAGGAATAGAGCAGTTTTCGTGTACATCTTCCATTCGTAATATGAACGGAAAATCAGGAACATTTTAGTTAATTCTAATGAAAACACATTGATTTTTATCATTTGTATTGAGGATCAAGAGAGGAAAGCAGAGGCTTAAGAGAGTGATGCATAGGCCGAAGAGAGTGATGCAGGGAGGGATGCAGAGGCTCAAGAGAGTGATGCAGACGATAAAGAGAGTGATGCAGAGGCTCAAGAGAGTGATGCAGAGGATCAAGAGAGGGAAGCAGAGGCTTAAGAGAGTTATGCAAAGGCTGAAAAGAGTGATGCAGAGGCTCTAGAGAGTGATGCAGAGGCTTAAGAGAGTGATTCAGAGGCTTACGAGAGTGATACAGAGGCTTAAGAGAGTGAGCTAGAGGCTAAGGAGAGGGATGCAGAGGCACAAGAGAGTGATGCAGAGGCTTAAGAGGGTTATGCAGAAGCTCAAGAGAGTGATGCAGTGCATCCCTCTCTTAAGCCTCTGCATCACTCTCTTAAGCCTCTGCATCACTCTTCAGCTTCTGAATCACTCTCTTGAGCCTCTGCATCCTTCTCTTGAGCCTCTGCATCACTCTCTTGAGCCTCTGCATCCTTCTCTTGAGCCTCTGCATCATTCTCCTAGACCTCTGCATCACTCTCTTGAGCCTCTGCATCACTCTCTTGAGCCTCTGCATCACTCTCTGGAGCCTCTGCATCACTCTCTTGAGCCTCTGCATCCTTCTCTTGAGCCTCTGCATCATTCTCCTAGACCTCTGCATCACTCTCTTGAGCCTCTGCATCACTCTCTTGAGCCTCTGCATCACTCTCTGGAGCCTCTGCATCCATCTCTTCATCCTCTGCATCACTCACTTGAGCCTTTGAATCATTCTCTTGAGCGTCTGTATCCCTTTCTTAAGCCTCTGCATCACTCTCTTGAGCCTCTGCATCCCTCTCTTGCGTCTCTGCATCACTCCCTTAAGCCTCTGCATCGCTCTCTTCATCCTCTGCATCACTCACTTGAGCCTTTGCATCATTCTTTTCAGCCTCTGCATCACTCTCTTGAGCCTCTGCATCACTCACTTAAGCCTCTGCATCATTCTCTTCAACATCTGCATCACTCTTTTGAGCCTCTGCATCACTCTGTTGAAACTTTGCATCACTCTCTGGAGCCTCTGCATCACTCTCTTAAGCCTCTGCATCCCTCTCTTGAGCCACTGCATCACTCTCTTAAGCCTTTGCATCACTCTCTTAAGCCTCTGCATCCCTCTCTTGAGCCGCTGCATCACTCTCTTGAGCCTCTGCATCACTCTATTGAGCCTCTGCCTCACTCGCTTGAGCCTCTGCATCCCTCTCTTAAGCGTCTGCATCACTCTCTTGAGCCTCTGCATCTCTTTCATGAGCCTCTGCATCAATCTCCTAAGCCTCTGCAACACTCTCTTCAGCCTCTGCATCACTCTCTTAAGCCTCTGCATCCCTCACTTGATTCACTGCATCACTCTCGTAAACCTCTGCATCAGTCTCTTGAGCCTCTTCATAACTCTTTTTAGCTTCTGCATCACTCTCTTGAGCCTCTGCATCTCTCTCTTGAGCTTCTGCAACACTCTCTTCAGCCTCTGCATCACTCTCTTAAGCCTCTGCATCACTCTCTTCGGCCTCTGCATCACTCTCTTAAGCCTCTGCTTCCCTCTCTTGATCCTCTGCATCACTCTATTGAGCCTCTGCATCACATTTATAATCCTCTGCATCACTCTCTTGATCCTCTGCATCACTCTTTTGAGCCTCTGCATCACTCTGTTGAAACTTTGCATCACTCTCTGGAGCCTCTGCATCACTCTCTTGAGCCTCTGCATCCCTCTCTTGAGTCTCTGCATCACTCTCTTAAGCCTCTGCATCACTCTCTTGAGCCTCTGCATCATTCTCTTGAGCCTCTGCATCCCTTTCTTAAACCTCTACATCATTCTGTTGAGCCTCTGCATCACTCTCTTGAGTCTCTGCATCACTCTCTTAAGCCTCTGCATCTCTCTCTTCAGCCTCTGCATCACTCTCTTGAGCCTCTGCATCCCTCTCCTAAGCCTCTGCATCACTCACTTAAGCTTTCAATCAACCATTTGTTTATCGTTAAAATACTGAGTAAAATATTAAAAAGGGGAGAAGTTCTGTTTTTATTGCATATATCGATGTTTCCGCCGGATTAGAGCGGTATTACGTGTACATCTTCCATCGGTAATACAAACGGAAAATCAGGAACATTTTAGATAATACTAATGAAAACACATTGGTTTTTATCATTTGTATTAGAAACAACATTGTCATATGTCTTTTCTTGGATCTAAATAATACGAAACCTCCCTCTATAATTTGAAGTTAAAATCCTCAAATATGGTAAAATAGTGACTTTTTTCACGTTTTTCATGTAGTTTGATATTACGTATATATATTCATTTTTAATAATATTTCGATACTATTTCATGTAGTATAACGATATGTGATTTGGCCTTCAAATCTCAGAATTTCGCATAATATTGCATTTTAAGCAAGTTTTATTGCATTTTGTTTCGTACGAAAAATCATCGTATTTAGCAATATTTTGACGTTTAAGATCCCCTTTTCCTTCATGTGATTTAAACAAAATATCATCGAATTAGGCAATGTTTTGCCGTTTTTCCACGTTTTTTGTGAATTTTCAGTTTATTGGTATTATTTCATTATATATACGATAAAAATGATGCAAACACATAATTGATTAGATAATAACCTTAAATACTTCATTTTCAATCAACTATTTGTTTCTCGTTAAAATACTGAGTAAGATATTAAAAAGGGGAGAAGTTCGGTTGTTATTGCATATATCGACGTTTTTGCTGGATTAGAACGGTTTTACGTGTACATCTTCCATCGGTAATATAAACGGAAAATCAAGAACATTTTAGTTAATTCTAATGAAAACACATTGATTTTTCTTGAATCTAATTAATACGAAACCTCGCTCTATGATTTGAAGTTAAAATCCTCAAATATGGTTAAATAGTGACTTTTTTCACATTTTTCATGTAGTTTGATATTACGGAAATATATTCATTTTTACCAATATTTCGATACTATTTCATGTAGTATCACGATAACTCTCTTGAGTCTCTGCATCACTCTCTTGAGCCTCTGCATCACTCTCCTGAGAATCTGCATCACTCTTTTAAGCCTCTGCATCATTTTCTTCAGCCTCTGCATCACTCTCTTCAGCCTCTGCACCCCTTTCTTAAGCCTCTGCATCATTCTCTTCAGCCTCTGCATCACTCTCTTAAGCCACTGCATCATTCTCTTCAGCCTCTGCATTCCTCTCTTGAGCCTCTGCATCACTCTCTTGAGCCTCTGCATCCCTCTCTTAAGCCTCTGCATCACTCTCGTGAGCCTCTGCATCCCTCTCTTGAACTCCTGCATCCCTCTCATGAGCTTTTGCATCCCTCTCTTGAGCCTTTGCAACACTCTCTTAAGCCTCTGCATCGCTCTCTTCAGCCTCTGCATCACTCTCAAGAGCCTCTGCATCCCTCTCTTGAGCCTCTGCATCCCTCTTTTGAACCTCTGCAACCCTCACTTAAGCCTCTGAATCACTCTTTTCAGCCTCTGCATCACTCTCTTCAGCCTCTGCATCCCCTCTTTTAAGCCTCTGCATCACTCTTATATGCCTCTGCATCACTCTATTGAGCTTCTGCATCACTCTCTTGAGCCTCTACATCCCTCTCTTGAGCCTCTGCATCACTCCCGTAAGCCTCTGCATCACTCTCTTGAGCCTCTGCATAACTCTCTTGAGTCTCCGCATCACTCTCTTGAGCCTCTTCATCCCTCTCATGAGCCTCTGTAACACTCTCTTTAGCCTCTGCATCACTCTCTTAAGCCTCTGCATCCCTCTCTTGAGCCTCTGAATCCCGCTCTTGAGCCTCTGCATCACTCTCTTGAGCCTCTGCATCACTCTTTTCATCCTCTATATCCCTCTCCTGCAGAGGCTTAGGAGAGTGATGAAAAGGCTCAAGAGAGGGATGCAGAGGCTTAGGTGGTGATGCAGAGGCTCAAGAAAGGGATGCAGAGGCTTAAGAAAGTGACGCAGAGGCTCAAAAAGGGATGCAGAGGCTTAAGAGGGTGATGCAGAGGCTCAAGAGAGGGATGCAGAGGCTCAAGAGAGTGATGCTGAGTTCCTCTCTCCTGCTTGCTGCAACTATGGTGCATGAAGACACACATTGCCCTACGTTACTTCATCTGGTGGTCGAGCCCATCCAGTGGTTGAGACCTCTGGGCAACAGCAACAGTGTGAGGGCACAGCTTCTGTGAGGTTCAACAAGGCCCGCCTAGATCAGTCGGCCCAGCTAGCTAGCATGTTTGGGCACACATTGGTTCAAGTGGGAACTGTGAAGTTGGTATCAGTTGCTGGGTTACCTTTCAGACCCTTCAGTGGTTAGGCTACATATATATACTCCCCTGAGGTTGCCCTGTGCCTTCCCTTGATGGACCATGTGGTTGGGTTGCAAGGCACTGTTCCACTGCTCCGGCTGCGTTATACTCACACCCGGTTTCATCATTGACTTACATCCGGCTTCGTCTTTGACTCGCCCTTCTGCACCTCTCCATACCCTGGCCACTTACTTCCTTGAACGTCTCCCACGTTCCCAGTAGTGACTAACTACACACGTGGAGTAACTTCACTTCTTTTACAACTGCATCTTTAATTAGGGAAGCTCTACAGCGCCATAATTGTACTCGAACCAGAACCAATGCCCCTAACTGCTTAAACTTGTCATGCGCGGTGACTGTTGTCGCTGACGAGTGTGGGTGTCGTAAAGATCTTTGGTCCATTTACTATGGTCAGAATATTTTGATGTCATAACTGATGATCCCACTGCCACTGATGGTCCCACTGTTACTGATGATCCCATTGCCACTGATGCTTTATACACGTATGAACACCTTGTTGACTGTAGGTGTGAGATTTTTCATCATAATTTTCTAGTATTACATCGTCAACTTTAAACTGAAAGTCTAGATAGACCTCCTGAGGAAGCACCTGCTTAGCTAACACGCTAAGTGTAGTAAGCAGCTCATTCGCCACTCTAGAGACCATAGAAAAAATGACTAGGCGCGAGCAAACGCCGAGACCTCAAAAAGTTTGAAATCTCTTATCCTAAGCCGTCGACCTTCGTCATTCGCTGGAGCGAATCTAATGAGTCACAGATTCTTTCGAGATATTTTGTTGTGTGGTGCTATGAAGTCAGCTCGGGGTGTAACGAAAGACAGCGTTCAACTTAACAAAACAATTTATTCAACAAAGTACTAACTACTACAACAACAACGAAAAATGAAACAACTGTTATATTAGCTTACCGCAGAATTTATCTCGAGGTCGCTTGGGTCCTGGTCCTCACAATGGCGGCACACGGGCCGCCCACAAAATCGCTATAGGACTGCCTCACAAGGCTTCTTCCAGTCCTGACTTGAGCACTTTAAATCGTCCTCAGGCTTCACACATAAATGCCTGCTTGATTACCTCCTCTTATTGGAGCACACAACTAGGGGTTCCTCCTTTGCCAGGAGCTCAGCAAAGCGCGACCCTCTCTCACGACCTCTGTTGCTCAAGTAAGGTCATGCCTTCGTCTTGCGAGCCTCGCGGGTTTTATATATATATATATATATATATATATATATATATATATATATATATATATATATATATATATATATATATATATATATATATATATATATATATATATATATATATTTATTTGTATAATTTGCGTGCAAATTATACAAATAAGTGTAATACACTCTATAGTAAATCACTTCTTTTCTTCACCTTAAAAGTACGAAAATGAGTTTTGGAGAACTCCTATTTCAATTAAGCCCTGATGCTAAGAAAATAGTTAGAGGGATAGAAGCCCTAAACCAGAAAATAATAAATACAGAATATGCGGTCATATTCAATGAAACATGTTTGAAAGAAAACCTGCTGCCAGTATACACCAATATATATATATATATATATATATATATATATATATATATATATATATATATATATATATATATATATATATATATATATAATATATATATATATATATATATATATATATATATATATATATATATATATAATATATAATATATTATAATCTTTTCTCTGACCTCTCAATTAGGTCTCGTATGTGGAATAACTCTCTGATAGGTAGACTCGTTCCTCAGGCTACCTGGGGTCATAACACTTGTCAGCAGATTATAGCTAGTCAACACCTCACTCTGCCTCACCCACTACAACCACACTCTCCATCAATCCCGCACACATACGCAACTCACAATTATAACATGAAACAGTGCAAAACACTTAGCATTGTTACAATCTCTTCCCCTCCTAAATCTCCCATTTCACCTCATGATCGTTGTCACCTTCTCCAACACTGCCACCAAAGCTACCTTTTACAACACCCAGGGTCAAATCCCATCACCAATTCCAAGTTTACTATATTAACAGATGTTAGATATTGCATTATAATAATGGCCGGCGGAACTGCATATATATATATATATTATATAAGTATTACTAGAGTTACTAGTAAAACACCAAATTTAGTATCCACAAAATGAACGTATCCGTATTGATGAAAATGTTCCTGATGTTTCTCGCGGTCATTTCTGGAATTTTTTTAATTTCTTCATTTGAAAATCATGTTTATGACGAGGGAAAAAGATTTGGACCTATAATTGGCTCTATCGTTGGACCCGTAAATGGACCCGTCATTGGTTCTATCGTTGGACCCGTAAATGGACCCGTCATTGGGTCTATCGTTGGACCCGTTAATGGACCCATCATTGGCTCCATCATTGGACCCGTTAATGGATCCGTCATTGGCTCCATCATTGGACCCGTTAATGGACCCATCATTGGCTCCATCATTGGACCCGTTAATGGACCCGTCATTTGCTCCATTATTGGACCCGTTAATGGACCCATCATTGGCTCCATCATTGGACCCGTTAATGAACCCGTCGTTGGCTCTGTCGTTAGTGAAGATGGTAAGATGGCGGTGAAGATGACTGAAAGATTCTTAAAAATTCGTGCGTTGTTGATAATGGGCGGAGCTGTGGCAGGTTTCTTGATCATCAGCCGTTGGCTTCCTTACCACCCGCTAGATGATGAATGCAATGTAAAGGTAAGAGATTCCTCGAGTGGGGAGGAAACTGAAGCTTGTTCAAGTGGGGATGAAACTGAAGCTTGTTCAAGTGAGGATGAAACTGAAGCTTGTTCAAGTGGGGATGAAACTGAAGATTGTTCAAGTGGGGACGACACTGAAGCTTGTTCAAGTGGGGATGAAACTGAAGCTTGTTTAAGTGGGGAAGAAACTAAAGCTTGTCCAAGTGGGGATGAAACTGAAGCTTGTTCAAGTGGGGATGAAACTGAAGCTTGTTCAAGTGGGGACGACACTGAAGCTTGTTCAAGTGGGGATGAAACTGAAGCTTGTTCAAGTGGGGACGACACTGAAGCTTGTTCAAGTGGGGATGAAACTGAAGCTTGTTCAAGTGGGGAAGAAACTGAAGCTTGTTCAAGTCGGGATGAAAATGAAGCTTGTTCAAGTGGGGACGACACTGAAGCTTGTTCAAGTGGGGATGAAACCGAAGCTTGTTCAAGTGGGGATGAAACTGAAGCTTGTTCAAGTGGGGATGAAACTGAAGCTTCTTCAAGTGGGGAAGAAACTGAAGCTTGTCCCAATGGGGATGAAACTGAAGCTTGTTCAAGTGGGGACGACACTGAAGCTTGTTCAAGTGGGGATGAAACTGAAGCTTGTTCAAGTGGGGATGAAACTGAAGCTTGTTCAAGTGGGGAAGAAACTGAAGCTTGTCCAAGTGGGGATGAAACTGAAGCTTGTTCAAGTGGGGACGACACTGAAGCTTGTTCAAGTGGGGATGAAACTGAAGCTTTTTCAAGTGGGGACGACACTGAAGCTTGTTCAAGTGGGGATGAAACTGAAGCTTGTTCAAGTGGGGAAGAAACTGAAGCTTGTTCAAGTGGGGATGAAAATGAAGCTTGTTCAAGTGGGGATGACACTGAAGCTTGTTCAAGTGGGGATGAAACCGAAGCTTGTTCAAGTGGGGATGAAACCGAAGCTTGTTCAAGTGGGGATGAAACTGAAGCTTGTTCAAGTGGGGATGAAACCGAAGCTTGTTCAAGTGGGGACGAAACGTTGACTTTCGACGAGTTACATTCGATAATCAATTACTTATGCCGTAGTAGTTACGATTGTAGTGATGGAGAAGATGAAGTTTGCTTGAGTGGAGACGAAACTGATGAAATGTTGACTTTCGACGAGTTACATTGGATATTCAATTACTTATGCCGTAGTAGTTACGGCATCTACGGCAGAGGCACAAGAGAGGGATGCAGATGCTCTTAAGAGTGACGCAGAATCTCAAGAGAGGAATGCAGAGGCTTAAGAGAGTGATGCAAAGGCTCAGGAGAGGGATGCAAAGGCTCATGAGTGGGATTCACGAGTTCAAGAGAGTGATGCAGACGCTCAAGAAAGGGATGCAGAGGCTCAAAAAAGGGATGCAGAGGCTTAAAAGGGTGATGCAGAGGCTCAAGAGAGTGATGCAGAGGCTCAAGAGAGGGATGCAGAAGCTCCAGAGAGGGATGCAGAGGCTCAAGAGAGTGATGCAGAAGCTCAAGAGAGTGATGCAGAGGATCAAGAGAGGGAATCAGAGGCTTAAGAGAGTGATGCAAAAGCTGAAGAGAGGGATGCAGAGGTTCAAGAGAATGATACAGAGGCTCAAGAGAGTGCTGCAGAGGTTCAAGAGAGGGATGCTGAGGCTCCAGAGAGGGATGCAGAGGCTCAAGAGAGTGATGCAGAGGCTGAAGAGAGAGATGCAGAAGCATAAGAGAGTGATGAAGAGGCTCAACAGAGTAATACAGAGGCTCAAGAGAGTGATGTAGAGGCTCAAGAGAGTGATGCAGAGTCTCAAGAGAGTGAAGCAAAGGATCATGAGAGTGATGCAGAGGCTTGAGAGAGGGATGCAGAGGCTCAAGAGAGGGATGCAGAGGCTCAAGAGAGGGATGCAGAGGCTCAAGAGAGGGATGCAGAAGCTCAAGAGAGGGATGCAGAGGCTCAAGTGAGGGATGCAGATGCACAAGAGAAGGATGCAGAAGCTCTTGAGAGTGATGCAGAGGCTCATGAGAGGGATGCAGGAGTTCAAGAGAGGATTCAGAGGCTCAAGAGAGTGATTCAGAGGCTTACGAGAGTGATGCAGAGGCTTAAGAGAGGGATGCAGAGGCTCAAGAGAGGGATGCAGAGGCTCAAGAGAGGGATGCAGGGGCTCAAGAGAGGGACGCAAAGGCTCAAGTGAGGGATGCAGAGGCACAAGAGAGGGATGCAGATGCTCTTAAGAGTGACGCAGAATCTCAAGAGAGGAATGCAGAGGCTTAAGAGAGTGATGCAAAGGCTCAGGAGAGGGATGCAAAGGCTCATGAGAGGGATTCACGAGTTCAAGAGAGTGATGCAGACGCTCAAGAAAGGGATGCAGACTCTCAAAAAAGGGATGCAGAGGCTTAAAAGGGTGATGCAGAGTCTCAAGAGAGTGATGCAGAGGATCAATAGAGGGATGCAGAAGCTCCAGAGAGGGATGCAGAGGCTCAAGAGAGTGATGCAGAAGCTCAAGAGAGTGATGCAGAGGATCAAGCGAGGGAATCAGAGGCTTAAGAGAGTGATGCAGAAGCTTCGTATTAATTAGATTCAAGAAAAGACACATGACAATGTTGTTTCCAATACAAATGATAAAAATCAATGTGTTTTCATTAGAATTAACTAAAATGTTCCTGATTTTCCGTTCATATTACCGATGGAAGATGTACACGAAAACCGCTCTATTCCTGCTGAAACGTCGATATATGCAATAAAATCAGAACTTCTCCCCTTTTTATTATCTTACTCAGTATTTTAACGAGAAACAAATAGTTGACTGAAAATGAAGTATTTAGGGTTATTATCTAATCAATTATGTGTTTGCATCATTTTTATCATATATATAATGAATTAATACCAATAAACTGAAAATTCACAAAAACGTGGAAAAAACGGCAAAATATTGCCTAATTCGATGATATTTTGTTTAAATCACATAAAGGAAAAGGGGATCATAAACGTCAAAATATTGCTAAATTCAATGATTTTTCGTACGAAACAAACTGCAAGAAAACTTGCTTAAAATGCAAATTTATGCGATATTCTGAGATTTTAAGGCCAAATCACATATCGTGATACTAAATGAAATAGTATCGAAATATTGGTAAAAATGAATATATTTTCGTAATATCAAACTACAAGAAAAACGTGAAAAAAGTCACTATTTAACCATATTTGAGGATTTTAACTTCAAATCATAGTGCGAGGTTTCGTATTATTTAGATCCAAGAAAAGACATATGACAATGTTGTTTCCAATACAAATGATGAAAATCAATGTGTTTTCATTAGAATTAACTAAAATATTCCTGATTTTCCGTTTATATTACGGATGGAAGATGTAAACGAAAACCGCTCTATTCCGGCTGAAACGTCAGGAATGCAATAAAAACATGCAATAATATATGCAATATGAATATGCAATAAAAACAGAACTTCTCCCCTTTTCAATATCTTACTCAGTATTTTAACGAGAAACAAATAGATGATTGAAAATGAAGTATTTAAGGTTATTATCTAATCAATTATGTGTTTGCATCATTTTTATCTTATATATAATGAATTAATACCCATAGACTGAAAATTCACAAAAACGTGGAAAAACGGCAAAATATTGCCTAATTCGATGATATTTTGTTTAAATCAAATAAAGGAAAAGGAGATGATAAACGTCAAAATATTGCTAAATTCGATGATTTCTCGAACGAAACAAAATGCAAGAAAACTTGCTTTAAATGTAATATTATGCGAAACTCTGAGATTTGAAGACCAAATCACATATCGTGATACTACATGAAATAGTATCGAAATATTGGTAAAAAAGAGTATATATATATGATATATCAAACTTCATGAAAAACGTGAAAAAGTCACTATTTTACCATATTTGAGGATTTTAACTTCAAATCATAGAGCGAGGTTTCGTATTATTTAGATCCAAGAAAAGGCATATGACAATGTTGTTTCAAATACAAATGATAAAACCAATGTGTTTTTCATTAAAATTAACTAAAATGTTCTTGAATTTCCGTTTATATTACCGATGGAAGATGTACAAGTAAAACCACTCTTATCCGGCTGAAACGTCGATATATGCAATAAAAACCGAACTTCTCCCCTTTTCAATATCCTACTCAGTATTTTAACGTGAAACAAATGGTTGATTGAAAATGAAGTATTAAGGTAATTTCTAATCAATTATGTGTTTGCATCGTTTTTATCATATATTTAATGAATTAAAGCATATTAAACTGAAAATTCACAAAAAACGTGGAAAAACGGCGAGGTTTCGTATTTATTTAGATCCAAGAAAAGACATATGACAATGTTGTTTCCAATACAAATGATAAAAATCAATGTGTTTTTCATTAGAATTAACTAAAATGTTCCTGATTTTCCGTTCATATTACCGATGGAAGATGTACACGCGAAACCGCTCTATTCCTGCTGAAACGTCGATTATATGCAATAAAATCAGAACTTCTCCCCCTATTCAATATCTTACTCAGTATTTTAACGAGAAACAAATAGGTGATTGAAAATGAAGTATTTCAAGGTTATTATCTAATCAATTATGTGTTTGCATCATTTTTATCATATATATAATGAATTAATACCAATAACTGAAAATTCACAAAAACGTGGAAAACGGCAAAATATTGCCTAATTCGATTGATATTTTGTTTAAATCACATAAAGTGAAAAGGGGATCATAAACGTCAAAATATTGCTAAATTCGATGATTTTTCGTACGAAACAAATGCAAGAAAACTTGCTTAAAATGCAAATTTATGCGAAATTCTGAGATTTGAAGGCCAAATCACATATCGTGATACTACATGAAATAGTATCGAAATATTGGTAAAAATGAATATATTTACGCAATATCAAACTACAAGAAAAGCGTGAAAAAAGTCACTATTTAACCATATTTGAGGATTTTAACTTGAAATCATTGAGGCGAGGTTTCGTATTATTTAGATCCAAGAAAAGTTGTTTCCAATACATGTTGTTTCCAATACAATGTTGTTTCCAATACAAATGAAAATGTTGTTTCCAATACAATTGATAAAAGTCAATGTGTTTTCATTAGAATTAACTAAAATGAAAGAAAAGACATATGACAATGTTGTTTCAAATACAAATGATAAAACCAATGTGTTTTCATTAAAATTAACTAAAAATGTTCTTGAATTTCCGTTTATTATTACCGATGGAAGATGTACAAGTAAAACCACTCTAATCCGACTGAAACGTCGATATATGCAATAAAACCGAACTTCTCCCCTTTTCAATATCCTACTCAGTATTTTAACGAGAAACAAATGGTTGATTGAAAAATGAAGTATTTAAGGTTAATTTCTAATCAATTATGTGTTTGCATCGTTTTTATCATATATTTAATGAATTAATAACATTAAACTGAAAATTCACATAAACGTGGAAAAACGGCGAGGTTTCGTTTTATTTAGCCCCAAGAAAAGACATATGACAATGTTTGTTTCCAATACAAATGATAAAAATCAATGTGATTTCATTAGAATTAACTAAAATGTTCCTGATTTTCCGTTCATATTACCGATGGAAGATGTACACGAAAACCGCTCTATTCCTGCTGAAACGTCTGATATATGCAATAAAATCAGAACTTCTCCCCTTTTTCAATATCTTACTCAGTATTTTAACGAGAAACAAATAGTTGATTGAAAATGAAGTATTTAAGGTTATTATCTAATCAATTATGTGTTTGCATCATTCTTATCGTATATATAACGAATTAATAACAATAAACTGAAAATTCACAAAAACGTGGAAAAACGGCAAAATATTGCCTAATTCGATGATATTTGTTTAATCACATAAAGGAAGAGGGGATGATAAATGTCAAAATATTGCTAAATTTGATGATTTTTTCGTATGAAACAAAATGCAAGAAAACTTGCTTAAATTGCAATATTATGCGAAATTCTGAGATTTGAAGGCCAAATCACATATCGTGATATTACATGAAATAGTATCAAAATATTGATAAAAATTAATATATATACGTAATATCAAACAACATGAAAAAACGTGAAAAAAGTCACTATTTAAACCATATTTGAGGATTTTAACTTCAAATCATAGAGCGAGGTTTCGTATTATTTAGATCCAAGAAAAGACATATGACAATGTTGTTTCTAATACAAATGATAAAAACCAATGTGTTTTCATTAGAATTATCTAAAATGTTCCTGATTTTCCGTTTATATTACCGATGGAAGATGTACACGTATACCGCTCTAATCCGGCGGAAACATCGATATATGCAATAAAAACAGAACTTCTCCCCTTTTTAATATTTTACTCAGTATTTAAACGAGAACAAATGGTTGATTGAAAGCTTAAGTGAGTGATGCAGAGGCTTAGGAGAGGGATGCAGAGGCTCAAGAGAGTGATGCAGAGGCTGAAGAGAGAGATGCAGAGGCTTAAGGGAGTGATGCAGAGACTCAAGAGAGTGATGCAGAGGCTCAACAGAATGATGTTGAGGTTTAAGAAAGGGATGCAGAGGCTCAAGAGAATGATACAGAGGCTCAAGAGAGTGATGCAGAGGCTTACGAGAGTGATGCAGAGGCTTAAGAGAGTGATGCAGAGACTCAAGAGAGGGATGCAGAGGCTCAAGAGAGTGATGCAGAGGCTCCAGAGAGTGATGCAGAGTTTCAACAGAGTGATGCAGAGGCTCAAAAGAGTGATGCAGAGGATCAAGAGAGTGATGCAGAGGATTATGAGTGTGATGCAGAGGCTCAATAGAGTGATGCAGAGGATCAAGAGAGGGAAGCAGAGGCTTAAGAGAGTGATGCAGAGGCCGAAGAGAGTGATGCAGAGGCTTAAGAGAGTGATGCAGAGGCTGAAGAGAGTGTTGCAGAAGCTCAAGAGAGAGATGCAGAGGCTCAAGAGAGTGATGCAGAAGCTAAAAAGAGTTATGAAGAGGCTCAAGAGACTGATGCAGAGGTTTACGAGAGTGATGCAGAGAATCAAGTGAGAATGCAGAGGCTTAAGAGAGTGATGCAGAGGCTGAAGAGAGTGTTGCAGAGGCTAAGGAGATTGATGCAGAGGCTCACGAAAGAGATGCAGAGGCTTAAGAGAGTGATGCAGACGCTTAAGAGAGGGATGCAGAGGCTCAAGAGAGTGATGCAGAGGCTCAATAGAGTGATGCAGAGGCTCAAGAGAGTGATGCAGTGGCTCAAGAGAGGGATGCAGAGGCTTAAGAGAGTGATGCAGAGGATCAAGAGAGTGATGCAGAGGCTTAAGAGAGGGATGCCGAGGCTCAAGAGAGTGATGCAGAGGCTAAAGAGAAGGATGCAGAGGCACAGGAGAGTGATGCAGAGGTTAAAGAGAGTTATGCAGAGGCTCAAGAGAGTGATGCGGAGGCTTACGAGAGTGATGCAGCGGATCAAGACAGGGATGCAGAGGCTGAAGAGAATGATGCTGAGGCTTACGAGAGGAATGCAGAGGCTGAAGAGAGTGATGCAGAGACTCAAGAGAGTGATGCAGAGGCTTAAGAGAGGGATGCAGAGGCTGAAGAGAATGATACAGATGCTTAAAAGAGTGATGCAGAGGCTCAAGAGAGTGATGCAGAGGCTCAAGAGAGTGATGCAGATGTTGAAGAGAATGATGCAGAGGCTTAAGTGAGTGATGCAGAGGCTCAAGAGAGTGATGCAGAGGTTGAAAAGAATGATGCAAAGGCTCAAGTGAGTGATGCAGAGGATGAAGAGAGCGATGCAGAGGCTTAAGGGAGTGATGCAGAGACGCAAGAGAGGGATGCAGAGGCTCAAGAAAGGGATGCAGACGCTCAAGAGAATGATGCAAAGGCTCAAGTGAGTGATGCAGAGAATGAAGAGAGGGATGCAGAGGCTTAAGGGAGTGATGCAGAGACGCAAGAGAGGGATGCAGAGGCTCAAGAGAGTGATGCAGAGGCTCCAGAGAGTGATGCAGAGGCTCAAGAGAGTGATGCAGAGGCTCAAGAGAGTGATGCAGAGGCCTAGAAGAATGATGCAGAGGCTCAAGAGAAGGATGCAGAGGCTCAAGAGAGTGATGCAGAGGCTCAAGAGAAGGATGCAGAGGCTCAAGAGAGTGATTCAGAGGTTGAAGAGAGTGATGCAGAGGCTTAAGAGAGTGATTCAGAGGCTTAAGAGAGGGATGCAGGGGCTCAAGAGAGGGATGCAGAGGCTCAAGAGAGTGATGCAGGGGCCCAAGGGAGTGATGCAGATGCTCAAGGGAGGGATGCAGAGGATGACGAGAGTGATGCAGAGGCTCAAGAGAGTGATGCAGAGGCTTAAGAGAGGGATGCAGGGCCTCAAGAGAGGGATGCAGAGGCTCAAGAGAGTGATGCAGAGACTGAAGAGAGAGATGCGGAGGCTTAAGAGAGTGAAGGTAGAGACTAAAGAGAGTGATGCAGAAGCTCAAGTGAATGATGTAAAGGCTTAAAAGAGGGATGCAGAGGCTCAAGAGAATGATGCAGAGGCTCAAGAGAGTGATGCTGAAGACGTAATCGACGTTTCCGCCGGATTAGAGCGGTTTTATGTATACATCTTCCGTCAGTAATATAAACGGAAAATCAGGAACATTTTAGTTGATTCTAATGAAAACATATTGATTTTTATCATTTGTATTGGAAACAACATTGTCATATGTCTTTTCTTGGATCTAAATAATTCGAAACCTAGCTCTATGATTCGAAGATAAAATCCTCAAATTTGATATAATAGTTACTTTTTCAGGTTTTTTTGTAGTTTGATATTACGTAAATATATTCATTTTACCAATATTTCGATACTATTTCATGTTGTATCACGATATGTGATTTGGTCTTCAAATCTCAGTATTTTGCATATTTTGCATTTTAAGCATGTTTTCGTACTAAAAATCATTGAATTTAGTAATATTTTGACGTTTATCATCCCCCTTTTCCTTTATCTGATATAAACAAAATATAATCGAATTAGGCAATATTTTGCTGTTTTCCACGTTTTTGTGAATTTTCAGTTTATTGTTATCAATTCATTAAATATACGATAAAAAGGATACAAACACATAATTGATTAGATAATAACCTTATATACTTCATTTTCAATCATCTATTTGTTTCTCGTTGAAATACTGAGAAACATATTGAAAATGGGAGAAGTTCGGTTTTTATTGCATATATCGACGTTTCAGCCGGAATAGAGCGGTTTTACGTGTATATCTTCCATCGGTAATATAAACGGAAAATCAGGAACATTTTAGTATATTCTAATGGTAACACATTGGTTTTTATCATTTGTATTGGAAACAACATTGTCATATGTCTTTTCTTGGATCTAAATAATACGAAACCTCGCTTTATGATTCGAAGATAAAACCTCAAATTTGGTATAATAGTGACTCTTTGCACGTTTTTCATGTAGTTTTATATTACGTAAATAGACTCATTTTTACCAATATTTCGATGCTATTTCATGTAGTATCACGATATGTGATTTGGCCTTCAAATCTCAGAATTTCGCATAATTTTGCATTTTAAGAAAAGTTTTCTTGCATTTTGTTTCGTACTATAAATCATCGAATTTAGTAATATTTTCCCGTTTGTCATCCCCCCTTTTCCTTTATGTGATACAAACAAAATATCATCGAATTAGGCAATTTTTTGCTGTTTTTCCACGTTTTTGTGAATTTCCAGTTTATTGTTATTAATTCATTATATATACGATAAAAATGATACAAACACATAATTGATTAGATAATAACCTTAAATACTTCATCTTCAATCATCTATTTGTTTCTCGTTGAAATACTGAGCAAAATATTGAAAAGGGAAGAAGTTCGGTTTTTATTGCATATATCGACGTTTCAGCCGGAATAGAGCGGTTTTACGTGTACATCTTCCATCGGTAATATAAACGGAAAATCAGGAACATTTTAGTTAATTCTAATGAAAACACATTGATTTATATCATTTGTATTGGAAACAACATTGTCATATGTCTTTTCTTGATTCTAAATAATACGAAACCTCGCTCTGTGATTTGAAGTTAAAATCCTCAAATATGGTAAAATAGTGACTTTTTCACGTTTTTCATGTAGTTTTATATTACGTAAATAGACTCATTTTTACCAATATTTCGATACTATTTCATGTAGTATCACGATATGTGATTTGGCCTTCAAATTTCAGAATTTCGCATAATATTGCATTTTAAGCAAGTTTTCTTGCATTTTGTTTCGTACTAAAAATCATCGAATTTAGAAATATTTTGACGTTTATAATCTCACTTTTCCTTTATGTGATATAAACAAAATATTATCGAATTAGGCAATATTTTGCTGTTTTTCCACGTTTTTGTGAATTTCCAGTTTATTGGTATTAATTCATTAAATATACGATAAAAATGATACAAACACATAATTGATTAGATGATAAACTTAAATACTTCGTTTTCAATCAACTATTTGTTTCTCGTTAAAATACTTGATAAGATATTGAAAAGAGGAGAAGTTCAGTTTTTATTGCATATATCGACGTTTCAGCCGGATTAGAACGGTTTTACGTGTACATCTTCTGTCGGTAATATAAACGGAAAATCAGGAACATTTTAGTTCATTCTAATGAAAACACATTGATTTTTATCATTTGTATTGAAAACAACATTGTCATGTGTCTTTTCTTGGATCTAAATAATACGAAACCTCGCTTTATGATTCGAAGTTAAAACCTCAAATTTGGTATAATAGTGAATTTTTTCACGTTTTTCATGTAGTTTGATATTACGTAAATATATTCATTTTTACCAATATTTCGATACTTTTTCATGTAGTATCACGATATATGATTTAGCCTTCAAATCTCAGAATTTCGCATAATATTGCATTTTAAGAAAAGTTTTCTTGCATTTTGTTTCGTACTATAAATCATCGAATTTAGTAATATTTTCACGTTTATCATCCCCTCTTTTCGTTTATGTGATATAAACAAAATATCCTCGAATTAGGCAATTTTTTGCTGTTTTTCCACGTTTTTGTGAATTTCCAGTTTATTGTTATTAATTCATTATATATACGATAAAAATGATACAAACACATAATTGATTAGATAATAACTTTAAATACTTCATCTTCAATCATCTATTTGTTTCTCGTTGAAATACTGAGTAAAATATTGAAAAGGGAAGAAGTTCGGTTTTTATTGCATATATCGACGTTTCAGCAGGAATAGAGCGGTTTTACGTGTATATCTTCCATCGGTAATATATACGGAAAATCAGGAACATTTTAGTTCATTCTAATGGTAACACATTGGTTTTTATCATTTGTATTGGAAACAACATTGTCATATGTCTTTTCTTGGATCTAAATAATACGAAACCTCGCTTTATGATTCGAAGATAAAACCTCAAATTTGGTATAATAGTGACTCTTTTCACGTTTTTTTTGTAGTTTGATATTACGTAAATATATTCATTTTACCAATATTTCGATACTATTTCATGTTGTATCACGATATGTGATTTGGTCTTCAAATCTCAGTATTTCGCATATTTTGCATTTTAAGCATGTTTTTGTACTAAAAATCATTGAATTTAGTAATATTTTGACGATTATCATCCCCTTTTCCTTTATGTGATTTAAACAAAATATCATCGAAATAGGCAATATTTTGCCGTCTTTCCACGTTTTTGTGAATATCCAGTTTATTGTTATTAATTCATAAAATATACGATAAAAATTATGCAAACACGTAATTGATTAGATAATAACCTTAAATACTTCATTTTCAATAATCTATTTGTTTCTCGTTGAAATACTGAGTAAAATATTGAAAAGGGAAGAAGTTCGGTTTTTATTGCATATATCGACGTTTCAGCAGGAATAGAACGGTTTTACGTGTATATCTTCCATCGGTAATATATACGGAAAATCAGGAACATTTTAGTTCATTCTAATGGTAACACATTGGTTTTTATCATTTGTATTGGAAACAACATTGTCATATGTCTTTTCTTGGATCTAAATAATACGAAACCTCGCTTTATGATTCGAAGATAAAATCCTCAAATTTGGTATAATAGTGACTTTTTTCACTTTTTTCGTGTTGTTTGATATTACGAAAATATATTCATTTTACCAATATTTCGATACTATTTCATGTAGTATCACGATATGTGATTTGGCCTTCAAATCTCAGAATTTCGCATAATATTGCATTTTAGGCAAGTTTTCTTGCATTTTGTTTCGTACTATAAATCATCATATTTAGTATATTTTGACGTTTATCATCCCCCTTTTTATTTATGTGATATAAACAAAATATCATCGAATTAGGCAATATTTTGCTGTTTTCCACGTTTTTGTTAATTTCCAGTTTATTGGTATTAATTCATTAAATATACGATAAAAATTTTACAAACACATAATTGATTAGATAATAACCTTAAATACTACATTTTCAATCATCTATTTGTTTCTCGTTGAGGCTCACGAGAGTAGTGCATAAGCTCAAGAAAGTGATGCAGAGGCTCAAGAGAGGGATGCAGAGGCTGAAGAGAGTGATGCAGAGGCTCAGGAGAGTGATGCAGAGGCTAAAGAGAGTGATGCAGAGGCTTAAGAGAGGGGTGCAGAGGCTCAAGAGAGTGATGCAGAGGCTCAAGAGAGTGATGCAGATGCTTAAGCGAATGATGCAGAGGCTCAAGACAGGGATGCAGAGGCTGAAGAGAGTGATGCTTAGGCTTAGGTGAGTGATGCAGAGGCTTAAGAGAGGGTTGCAGAGGCTCCAGAGAGTGATGCAGAGGCTTAAGAGAGGGATGCAGAGGTTCAAGAGAATGATGCAGAGGCTCATGAGGGTGCTGCAGAGGTTCAAGAGAGGGATGCTGAGGCTCCAGAGAGGGATGCAGAGGCTCAAGAGAGTGATGTAGAGGCTCAAGAGAGTGATGCAGAGGCTCAAGAGAGTGAAGCAGAGGATCCTGAGAGTGATGCAGAGGATCAAGAGAGTGATGCCGAGGATCAAGAGAGGAAAACAGAGGCTTAAGAGAGTGATGCAGAGGCCGAAGAGAGTGATGAAGAGAGGGATGCAGATGCTCAAGAGATTGATGCAGACGATAAAGAGAGTGATGCAGAGGCTGAAGAGAGCGATGCAGAGGATCAAGAGAGGGAAGCAGAGGCTTAAGAGAGTTATGCAAAGGCTGAAAAGAGTGATGCAGAGGCTCTAAAGAGTGATGCATAGGCTTAAGAGAGTGATTCAGAGGCTTACGAGAGTGATGCAGAGGCTTAAGAGAGTGAGGTAGAGGCTAAGGAGAGGGATGCAGAGGCCCAAGAGAGTGATGCAGAGGCTTAAGAGGGTTTTGCAGAAGCTCAAGAGAGTGATGCAGAGGGTCAAGAGAGGGATGCAGGGGCTCAAGAGAGTGATGCAGAGGCTCAAGAGAGTGATTCAGAGGCTTAAGAGCGTGATGCAGAGGCTTAAGAGAGTGATGCAGAGGCTTGAGAGAGGGATGCAGAGGCTCAAGAGAGGGATGCAGAGGCTCAAGAGAGGGATGCAGAAGCTCAAGAGAAGGATGCAGAGGCTCAAGTGAGGGATGCAGATGCACGAGAGAAGGATGCAGACGCTCTTGAGAGTGATGCAGAGCCTCAACAGAGGGATGCAGAGGCTTACGAGAGTGATGCAAAGGCTCAAGAGAGGAATGCAGAGGCTCATGAGAGGGATGCAGGAGTTCAAGAGAGGATTCAGAGGCTCAAGAGAGTGATTCAGAGGCTTACGAGAGTGATGCAGAGACTAAAGAGAGGGATGCAGAGGCAAAAGAGAAAGATGCAGAGGCACTGGAGAGTGATGAAGAGGCTCAAGAGAGTGATGCAGAGGCTTAATAAAAAGATGCAGAGGCTCAAGAGAGTGATGCAGAGGCTTAGGAGAAGGATGTAGATGCTCAAGAGAATGATGCAGAGGCTCAAGAGAGTGATGCAGAGGATCAAGAGAAGGATGCAGAGGCTTAAGAGAGTGATGCAGATGCTCAAGAGAGTGATGCACAGGCTCAAGAGAGTGATGCACAGGCTCAAGAGAGTGATGCAGAGGCTCAAGAGAGTGATGCACAGGCTCAAGAGAGTGATGCAGAGGCTCAAGAGAGTGATGTAGATGATCATGAGAATGATGCAGAGGCTCAAGAGAGTGATGCAGAGGATCAATAGAAGAAAGCAGAGGCTTCATAGAGTGATGCAGAGGCTCAAGAGAGTGATGCAGAGGATCAAGAGAAGAAAGCAGAGGCTTAAGAGAGTGATGCAGAGGATCAAGAGAAGAAAGCAGAGGCTTAACAGAGTGATGCAGAGGCTGAGGAGAGTGATGTAGAGGCTCTAGAGATTGATGCAGAGGCATAAGAGAGTGATGCAGAGGCTGTAGAGAGTGTTGCAGAGGCTCAAGAGAGGGATGAAAAGGCTGAAAAGAGTGATGCAGAGGCTAAAGCGAGGGATGCAGAGGCTCAAAAGAGTGTTTCAGAGGCTTACGAGAGTGATGTAGAGGCTTAAGAGAGTGAGCTAGAGGCTTAGGAGAGGGATGGAGAGGGTTACGAGGATGATGCAGAGGCTCAAGAGAGTGATGCAGAGGCTCAAGAGAGGGATGCAGAGGCTCAAGTGAGGGATGCAGAGGCACAAGAGAGGGATGCAGAGGATCTTGAGAGTGATGCAGAGGCTCAAGAGAATGATGTAGAGGCTTAAGAGAGGGATGCAGAGGCTCAAGAGAGTGATGCAGAGGCTCAAGAGAGTGATGCAGAGACTCAAGAGAATGATGTAGAGGCTTAAGAGAGGGATGCAGAGGCTCAAGAGAGTGATGCAGAGGCTCAAGAGAGTGTTGCACAGGCTCAAAAGAGTGATGCAGAGGCTCAAGAGAGTGATGCAAACGATCATGAGAGTGATGCAGAAACTCAAGAGAGTGATGCAGAGGATCAAGAGAAGAAAGCAGAGGCTTAACAGAGTGATGCAGAGGTTGAGGAGAGTGATGCAGAGGCTCTAGAGAGTGATGCAGATGCTCAAGAGAGGGATGCAGAGGCTCAAAAGAGGGATGCAGAGGCTCAAGAGAGTGATTCAGAAGCTTACGAGAGTGATGCAGAGGATCAAGAGAGTGATGCAGAGGCTCGAAAGAGTTATGGAGATGCCTCAAGAGAGGGATTAAGAGGCTTAAGAGAGTGATGCAGAGGCTGAAAAGAGTGATGCAGAGGCTCAAGAGAGGGATGCAGGGGCTCAAGAGAATGATGCAGTGGCTCAAGAGAGTGATTCAGAGGCTTAAGAGCGTGATGCAGAGGCTTAAGAGAGTGATGCAGAGGCTCAAGAGAGGGATGCAGAGGCTCAAGAGAGGGATGCAGAGGCTCAAGAGAGGGATGCAGAGGCTCAAGTGAGGGATGCAGAGGCACATGAGAGGGATGCAGAGGCTCTTGAGAGTGATGCAGAGGCTCAATAGAGGGATCCGGAGGCCCAAGAGAGTGATTCAGAGGCTTACGAGAGTGATGCAGAGGATGAAGAGAGTGATGCAGAGGCTCGAGAGAGTTATGCAGATGCCTCAAGAGAGGGATTCAGAGGCTTAAGAGAGTGATGCAGAGGCTGTAGAGAGTGTTGCAGAGGCTCAAGAGAGGGATGAAGAGGCTTAAAAGAGTGATGCAGAGGCTCAAGAGAGTGATGCAGAGGCTCAGGTGAGGGATGCAGAGGCTCAAAAGAGGGATGCTGAGGCTCAAGAGAGTGATTCAGAGGCTTATGAGAGCAATGCAGAGGATCAAGAGAGTGATGCAGAGGCTCGAGAGAGTTATGCAGATGCCTCAGATGCCTCTCAGAGGCTTAAGAGAGTGGCTTAATTCAGAGGCTTAAGAGAGGCTTTATCCCTCTCTTGAGCCTCTGCATCCCTCTCTTGAACCTTTGCATCACTCTCTTAAGCCTCTGCATCCCTCTCTTGATCCTCTGCATCACTCTCGTAAGCCTCTGCATCACTCTCTTGAGCCTCTGAATCCCTATCTTGAGCCTCTGCATCACTCTCTCGAGCCTCTGCATCACTTTCTTGATCCTCTGCATCACTCGCTTGAGCCTCTGCATCACTCTCTTAAGCCTCTGCATCACTCTCTAGAGCCTCTGCATCTCTCTCTTCAGCATCTGCATCACTCTCTTGATACTCTGCATCACTCACTTCAGCCTCTGCATCATTCTCTTCAGCCTCTGCATCACTCACTTGAGCCTCTGCATCATTCTCTTCAACCTCTGCATCCCTCTCTTAAATTCTACATCATTCTCTTGAGCCTCTGCATCCCTCTATTGAGCCTATGCATCACTCTGTTAAGCCTCTGCATCCCTCTCTTGAGCCTCTGCATCACTCTCAAGTGCCTCTGCATCTTTCTCTTGTGCCTCTGCATCCCTCACGTTAGCCTCTGCATCCCTCTCTTGAGCCTCTGCATCCCTCTCTTGAGCCTATTCATCCCTCTCTTGAGCCTCTACATCCCTCTCTTGGGCCTCTGCATCCCTCTCCTATTCCTCTGCAACACTCACTTGAGCCTATTCATCCCTCTCTTGAGCCTCTACATCCCTCTCTTGACCATCTGCATCCCTCTCTTGATCATCTGCATCTCTCTTGTAAGCCTCTGCATCACTCTCTTGAGCCTCTGCATAACTCTCTTGAGCCTCTGCATCACTCTCTTGAGCCTCTGCATCTCTCTCTTGAGCCTCTGCAAAACTCTCTTGAGCCTCTGCATCACTCTCTTAAGCCTCTGAATCCCTCTCTTGAGGCCTTTGCATCACTCTCTCGAGCCTCTGGATCTCTTTCTTGATCCTCTGCATCACTCTTTAGAGCCTCTGCATCACTCTCTTGAGCCTCTGCATCACTCTTTAGAGTCTCTGCATCACTCTCGTAAGCCTCTGCTTCCCTCTCTTGATCCTCTGCATCACTCTCTTTATCCTCTGCATCACTCTCGTAAGCCTCTGAATCACTCTCTTGAGCCTCTGCATCCCTCTTTTGAGCCTCTGCATCCCTTTCTTGAGCCTCTGCATCACTCTCCTAAGCCTCTGCATCACTCTCTAGAGCCTGTGCATCACTCTCCTCAGCCTCTGCATCACTCTGTTAAGCCTGTGCTTTCTTCTCTTGATCCTCTGCATCACTCTCGTAATCCTCTTAATCACTCTCATGAGCCTCTGCATCCCTGTCTTGAGCGTCTGCATCACTCTTTTGAGTCTCTGCATCCCTCTCTTAAGCCTCTGCATCCCCTGTCTTGAGCCTCTGTATCACTCTCTTGAGTCTCTTCATACCTCTCTTACGCCTCTGCATCATTCTCTTCAGCCTCTGCATCCCTCTCTTAAGCCTCTGGATCACTCTCTTGAGCCTCTGCATCACTCTCTTCAGCCTCTGCATCCCCTCTCTTAGCCTCTGCATCATTCTCTTCTCCCTCTGCATCCCTTGCTTAAGCCTATGCATCATTCTCTTCAGCCTCTGCGTTCCTCTCTTAAACCTCTGCATCACTCTTTTGATCCTCTGCATCCCTCTCTTAAGCCTCTGCATCATTCTCTTCAGCCCCTGCATCATTCTCTTGAACCTCTGCATCCCTCTCTTAAGCCTCTACATCATTCTCTTGTGCCTCTGCATCACTCTCTTGAACCTCTTCATCACTCTCTTAAGCCTCTACATCATTCTCTTGAGCCTCTACATCCCTCTCTTGAGCTTCTGCATTCCTCTCTTAAGCCTCTGCCTCACTCTCTTGAGGCTTTGCATCACTCTCGAGAGCCTCTGCATCCCTCTCTTAAGCCTCTGCAACACTCTCTTCAGCCTCTGCATCACTCTCTAAAGCCTCTGCAACACTCTCTTGAGCATCTGCATCACTCTCTTGAGCCTCTGCGTCTCTCTCTTGAGCCTCTGCATCCCTCTCTTAAGCCTCTCCATCACTCTCTTGAGCCTCTGCATCACTCTCTCGAGCCTCTGCATCACTCTCTTGATCCTCTGCATCACTTTCTTCAGCTTCTGCATCACTCTCTTAAGCCTCTGCTTCCCTCGCTTGATCCTCTGCATGACTCTCTTGAGCCTCTGCATCCCTCTCTTGAGCCTCTGCATCACTCTCTTGAGCCTCTGCCTCACCCTCTTAAGCCTCTGCATCTCAATTTTTAAACCTCTGCATTACTTTCTTTAGCCTCTGCATCCCTCTCTTGAGCCTCTGCGTCACTCTCAAGAGCCTCTGCATCCCTCTCTTGAGCCTCTGCGTCACTCTCAAGAGCCTCTGCATCCTTCACTTGAGCCTCTGCATCCCTCTCTTGAACCCCTGCATCCCTCTCTTTAGCCTCTGCATCCCTTTCTTGAGCCTCTGCGTCCCTCTCTTAAGCCTCTGCATCAATCTCTTAAGCCTCTGCACCACTCTCGTATGCCTCTGAATCACTCTCGTGAGCCTCTGAATCCCTCTCTTGAACTCCTGCATCCCTCTCATGAGCCTCTGCATCCCTCTCATGATCCTTTGAATCACTCTCTTAAACCTCTGAATCCCTCTGTTGAGGTTCTGCATCACTCTCAAGAGCCTTTGCATCCCTCTCATGAGCCTTTGAATCACTCTCTTAAACCTCTGAATCCCTCTGTTGAGGCTCTGCATCACTCTCAAGAGCCTCTGCATCCCTCTCTTTTGCCTCTGCATCCCTCACTTGAGCCTCTGCATCCCTCTCTTGAGCCCCTGAATCCCTCTCTTTAGCCTCTGCATGCCTCTCTTGAGCCTCTGCGTCCCTCTCTTAAGCCTCTGCATCAATCTCTTAAGCCTCTGCATCACTCTCGTATGCCTCTGAATCACTCTCTTGTGCCTCTGAATCCCTCTCTTGAACTTCTGCATCCCTCTCATGAGCCTCTGCATCCCTCTCATGAGCCTTTGAATCACTCTCTTAAACCTCTGAATCCCTCTGTTGAGGCTCTGCATCACTCTCAAGAGCCTCTGCATCCCTCTCTTTTCCCTCTGCATCCCTCACTTGAGCCTCTGCATCCCTCTCTTGAGCCTCTGCATCCCTCTCTTAAGCCTCTGCATCCCCTGTATTGAGCCTCTGTATCACTCTCTTGAGTCTCTTCATACCTCTCCTACGCCTCTGCATCATTCTCTTCAGCCTCTGCATCCCTCTCTTAAGCCTCTGGATCACTCTCTTGAGCCTCTGCATCACTCTCTTCAGCCTCTGCATCCCCTCTCTTAAGCCTCTGCATCATTCTCTTCTCCCTCTGCATCCCTTGCTTAAGCCTATGCATCATTCTCTTCAGCCTCTGCATTCCTCTCTTAAACCTCTGCATCACTCTTTTGATCCTCTGCATCCCTCTCTTAAGCCTCTGCATCATTCTCTTCAGCCCCTGCATCATTCTCTTGAACCTCTGCATCCCTCTCTTAAGCCTCTACATCATTCTCTTGTGCCTCTGCATCACTCTCTTGAACCTCTTCATCACTCTCTTAAGCCTCTACATCATTCTCTTGAGCCTCTACATCCCTCTCTTGAGCTTCTGCATTCCTCTCTTAAGCCTCTGCCTCACTCTCTTGAGGCTTTGCATCACTCTCGAGAGCCTCTGCATCCCTCTCTTAAGCCTCTGCAACACTCTCTTCAGCCTCTGCATCACTCTCTAAAGCCTCTGCAACACTCTCTTGAGCATCTGCATCACTCTCTTGAGCCTCTGCGTCTCTCTCTTGAGCCTCTGCATCCCTCTCTTAAGCCTCTCCATCACTCTCTTGAGCCTCTGCATCACTCTCTCGAGCCTCTGCATCACTCTCTTGATCCACTGCATCACTTTCTTCAGCTTCTGCATCACTCTCTTAAGCCTCTGCTTCCCTCGCTTGATCCTCTGCATGACTCTCTTGAGCCTCTGCATCCCTCTCTTGAGCCTCTGCATCACTCTCTTGAGCCTCTGCCTCACCCTCTTAAGCCTCTGCATCTCAATTTTTAAACCTCTGCATTACTTTCTTTAGCCTCTGCATCCCTCTCTTGAGCCTCTGCGTCACTCTCAAGAGCCTCTGCATCCCTCTCTTGAGCCTCTGCGTCACTCTCAAGAGCCTCTGCATCCTTCACTTGAGCCTCTGCATCCCTCTCTTGAACCCCTGCATCCCTCTCTTTAGCCTCTGCATCCCTTTCTTGAGCCTCTGCGTCCCTCTCTTAAGCCTCTGCATCAATCTCTTAAGCCTCTGCACCACTCTCGTATGCCTCTGAATCACTCTCATGAGCCTCTGAATCCCTCTCTTGAACTCCTGCATCCCTCTCATGAGCCTCTGCATCCCTCTCATGATCCTTTGAATCACTCTCTTAAACCTCTGAATCCCTCTGTTGAGGTTCTGCATCACTCTCAAGAGCCTTTGCATCCCTCTCATGAGCCTTTGAATCACTCTCTTAAACCTCTGAATCCCTCTGTTGAGGCTCTGCATCACTCTCTTTTGCCTCTGCATCCCTCACTTGAGCCTCTGCATCCCTCTCTTGAGCCCCTGAATCCCTCTCTTTAGCCTCTGCATGCCTCTCTTGAGCCTCTGCGTCCCTCTCTTAAGCCTCTGCATCAATCTCTTAAGCCTCTGCATCACTCTCGTATGCCTCTGAATCACTCTCTTGTGCCTCTGAATCCCTCTCTTGAACTTCTGCATCCCTCTCATGAGCCTCTGCATCCCTCTCATGAGCCTTTGAATCACTCTCTTAAACCTCTGAATCCCTCTGTTGAGGCTCTGCATCACTCTCAAGAGCCTCTGCATCCCTCTCTTTTCCCTCTGCATCCCTCACTTGAGCCTCTGCATCCCTCTCTTGAGCCTCTGCATCCCTCTCTTAAGCCTCTGCATCCCCTGTATTGAGCCTCTGTATCACTCTCTGAGTCTCTTCATACCTCTCCTACGCCTCTGCATCATTCTCTTCAGCCTCTGCATCCCTCTCTAAGCCTCTGGATCACTCTCTTGAGCCTCTGCATCACTCTCTTCAGCCTCTGCATCCCCTCTCTTAAGCCTCTGCATCATTCTCTTCTCCCTCTGCATCCCTTGCTTAAGCCTATGCATCATTCTCTTCAGCCTCTGCATTCCTCTCTTAAACCTCTGCATCACTCTTTTGATCCTCTGCATCCCTCTCTTAAGCCTCTGCATCATTCTCTTCAGCCCTGCATTCTCTTGAACCTCTGCATCCCTCTCTTAAGCCTCTACATCATTCTCTTGGGCCTCTGCATCACTCTCTTGAACCTCTTCATCACTCTCTTAAGCTCTACATCATTCTCTTGAGCTCTACATCCCTCTCTTGAGCTTCTGCATTCCACTCTTAAGCCTCTGCCTCACTCTCTTGAGGCTTTGCATCACTCTCGAGAGCCTCTGCATCCCTCTCTTAAGCCTCTGCAACACTCTCTTCAGCCTCTGCATCACTCTCTAAACCCTCTGCAACACTCTCTTGAGCATCTGCATCACTCTCTTGAGCCTCTGCGTCTCTCTCTTGAGCCTCTGCATCCCTCTCTAAGCCTCTCCATCACTCTCTTGAGCCTCTGCATCACTCTTTCGAGCCTCTGCATCACTCTCTTGATCCTCTGCATCACTTTCTTCAGCTTCTGCATCACTCTCTTAAGCCTCTGCTTCCCTCGCTTGATCCTCTGCATGACTCTCTTGAGCCTCTGCTTCCCTCTCTTGAGCCTCTGCATCACTCTCTTGAGCCTCTGCCTCACCCTCTTAAGCCTCTGCATCTCAATTTTAAACCTCTGCATTACTTTCTTTAGCCTCTGCATCCCTCTCTTGAGCCTCTGCGTCACTCTCAAGAGCCTCTGCATCCCTCTCTTGAGCCTCTGCGTCACTCTCAAGAGCCTCTGCATCCTTCACTTGAGCCTCTGCATCCCTCTCTTGAACCCCTGCATCCCTCTCTTGAACCCCTGCATACCACTCTTGAGCCTCTGCATCACTCTCTGGAGCATCTGCATCATCCTCTTAAGCCTCTGCATCCCTCTCCTAAGCCTCTACCTCACTCTCTTAAGCCTCTGCATCACTCTCGTAAGCCTCTGAATCATTTTCTTGAGCCTCTGCGTCCCTCTCTTGAGCCTCTGCACCACTCTTTTAAGCCTCTTCATCCCTCTCTTGAGCCTCTGCATCACTCTCTTGAACCTCTGCATCACTCTTTTAAGCCTTTCATCCCTCTCTTGAGCCTCTGCAACACTCTCTACAGCCTCTGCATCACTCTCTTAAGCCTCTGAATCCCTCTCTTGAGGTATCTGCATAACTCTCTCGAGCCTCTGCATCACTCTCTTCATCCTCTGCATCACTCTCGTAAGCCTCTGAATCACTCTCTTGAGCCTCTACATCCCTCTTTTGGGCCTCTGCATCCCTCTATTGAGCCTCTGCATCACTCTCAAGAGCCTCTGCATCCCTCTCTTGTGCCTCTGCTTCCCTCACTTGAGCCTCTGCATCCCTCTCTTGAGCCTCTGCATCCCTCTCTTGAGCCTCTGCATCCCTCTCTTGAGCCTCTGTATCCGTCTCTTAAGCCTCTGCATCACTCTCTTCAGCCTCTGCATCACGCTCTTAAGCCTCTGAATCACTCTCATGAGCCACTGCATCACTCTCTTGAGCCCTGCATCCCTCTCTTGAGCCTCTGCATCACTCTCTTGAGCCTCTGCATCATCCTCTTAAGCCTCTGCATCCGTCTCCTAAGCCTCTACATCACTCTTTTCAGCCTCTTCATCCCTCTCTTGAGCCTCTGCAACACTCTCTACAGCCTCTTAAGCCTCTGAATCCCTTTCTTGAGGCATCTCCATAAGTCTTTCGAGCCTCTGCATCACTCTCTTGATCCTCTGCATCACTCTCGTAAGCTCTGAATCACTCTCTTGAGCCTCTGCATCCCTCTTTTGAGCCTCTGCATCCCTCTCTTGAGCCTCTGCATCACTCGCTTGAGCCTCTCCATCACTCTTTTCAGCCTCTTCATTCCTCTCTTGAGTCTCTGCATCACTCTCTTGATCCTCTGCATCACTTCTCTAGAAAACAGCAATTTTTGCTGTTTTTCCACGTTTTTGTGAATTTCCAGTTTATTGTTATTAATTCATTATATATACGATAAAAATGATACAAACACATAATTGATTAGATAATAACCTTAAATACTTCATCTTCAATCATCTATTTGTTTCTCGTTGAAATACTGAGTAAAATATTGAAAAGGGAAGGAGTTCGGTTTTATTGCATATATCGACGTTTCAGCCGGAATAGAGCGGTTTTACGTGTACATCTTCCATCAGTAATATAAACGGAAAATCAGGAACATTTTAGTTAATTCTAATGATAACACATTGATTTATATCATTTGTTGGAAACAACATTGAATAGTCTTTTCTTGATTCTAAATAATACGCTCTGTGATTTGAAGTTAAAATCCTCAAATATGGTAAAATAGTGACTTTTTAACGTTTTCATGTAGTTTTATATTACGTAAATAGACTCATTTTTACCAATATTTCGATACTATTTCATGTAGTATCACGATATGTGATTTGGCCTTCAAATCTCAGAATTTCTAATAATATTGCATTTTAAGCAAGTTTTCTTGCATTTTGTTTTGTACTAAAAATCATCGAATTTAGTAATATTTTGACGTTTATCATCTCACTTTTCCTTTATGTGATATAAACAATATATTATCGAATTAGGCAATATTTTGCTGTTTTTCCACGTTTTTGTGAATTTCCAGTTTATTGGTATTAATTCATTAAATATACGATAAAAATGATACAAACACATAATTGATTAGATGATAAACTTAAATACTTCATTTTCAATCAACTATTTGTTTCTCGTTAAAATACTTGATATGATATTGAAAAGGGGAGAAGTTCGGTTTTTATTGCATATATCGACGTTTCAGCCGGATTAGAACGGTTTTACGTGTACATCTCTGTCGGTAATATAAACGGAAAATCAGGAACATTTTAGTTCATTCTAATGAAAACACATTGATTTTTATCATTTGTATTGGAAACAACATTGTCATGTGTCTTTTCTTGGATCTATATAATACGAAACCTCGCTTTATGATTCGAAGTTAAAACCTCAAATTTGGTATAATAGTGACTTTTTCACGTTTTTCATGTAGTTTGATATTACGTAAATATATTCATTTTTACCAATATTTTGATACTTTTTCATGTAGTATCACGATATAGGATTTGGCCTTCAAATCTCAGAATTTCGCATAATATTGCATTTTAAGAAAAGTTTTCTTGCATTTTGTTTCGTACTATAAATCATCGAATTTATTAATATTTTCACTTTTATCATCCCCCCTTTTCCTTTATGTGATATAAACAAAAATCATCGATTTAGGCAATTTTTTGCTGTTTTTCCACGTTTTTGTGAATTTCCAGTTTATTGTTATTAATTCATTATATATATGAAAAATGATACAAACACATAATTGATTAGAAATTAACCTTAAATACTTCATTTTCAATCGACTATTTGTTTCTCGTTAAAGTACTTGCTAAGATATTGAAAAGGGGAGAATTTCTGTTTTATTGCATATATCGACATTTCAGCCGGATTAGAGCGGTTTTACGTGTACATCTTTCGTCGAAAATATAAACGGAAGATCAGGAACATTTTAGTTATTTCTAATTGAAACACATTGATTTTATCATTTGTATTGGAAACAACATTGTCATATGTCTTTTCTTGGTTATAAATAAATCGAAACCTTGCTCTATGATTTGAAGTTAAAATCCTCAAATATGGTAAAACAGTGACTTTTTTCACGTTTTTCATGTGGTGTGATTTTACGTAAATATATTCGTTTTACCAATATATCGATACTACTTCATGTTTTCTCACGATATATGATTTGGCCTTCAAATCTCAAAATTTCGCAAATGTTGCATTTTTAAGCAAAATTCTTGCATTTTGTTTCGTACTAAAAATTAACGAATTTAGCAATATTTTGACGTTTATCATCCCCTTTTCCTTTATGTGATTTAAACAAAATATCATCGAATTAGGCAATATTTTGCCGTTTTTCCACGTTTCTGTGAATTTTAAGTTTATTGGAATTAATTCATTAAATATACGATAAAAGAGATGCAAACATGTAATTGATTAGATAATAAACTTAAATACTTCATCTTCAATCATCTATTTGTTTCTCGTTGAAATACTGAGTAAGATACTGAAAAGGGGAGAAGTTCGGTTTTTATTGCATATATCGACGTTTCAGCCGGAATTGTGCGGTTTTACGTGTACATCTTCCATCGGTAATATAAACGGAAAATCAGGAACATTTTAGTTCATTCTAATGAAAACACATTGATTTTTATCATTTGTATTGGAAACAACATTGTCATATGTCTTTTCTTGGATCTAAATAATATGAAACCTCGCTTTAAGATTCGAAGTTAAAATCCTCATATTTTTTATAATAGTGACTTTTTCACGTTTTTTATGTAGTTTGATATTACGTAAATATATTCATTTTTACCAATATTTCGATACTATTTCATATAGTATCACGATATGTGATTTGACCTTCATATCTTAGAATTTGGAGAGTATTGCATTTTAAGCAAGTTTTCTTGCATTTGGTTTCGCACTCAACATCATCGAATTTAGCAATATTTTGACCCTTGTCATCCCCTTTTCCTTTATGTGATTTAAACAAAATATCATCGAAATAGGCAATTTTCCCGTCTTTCCACGTTTTTGTGAATATCCAGTTTATTGTTATTATTTCATAAAATATACGATAAAAATGATGCAAACACGTAATTGATTAGATAATAACCTTAAATACTTCATTTTCAATCATCTATTTGTTTCTCGTTGAAATACTGAGTAAGATATTGAAAAAAGGAGAAGTTCGGTTTTTATTGCATATATCGACGTTTCAGCTGGAATAGACCGGTTTTACGGTTACATCTTCCATCGGTAATATAAACGGAAAATCAGGAACATTTTAGTTCATTCTAATGAAACCACATTGATTTTTATCATTTGTATTGGAAACAACATTGTAATATGTCTTTTCTTGGATCTAAATAATACGAAACCTCGCTTTATGATTCGAAGATAAAATCCTCAAATTTAGTATAATAGTGACTTTTTTCACGTTTTTCATGTTGTTTGATATTACGAAAATATATTCATTTTACCAATATTTCGATACTATTTCATGTAGTATCACGATATGTGATTTGGCCTTCAAATCTCAGAATTTCGCATAATATTGCATTTTAGGCAAGTTTTCTTCCATTTTGTTTCGTACTTTAAATCATCAAATTTAGTATATTTTGACGTTTATCATCCCCTTTTTATTTATGTGATATAAACAAAATATCATCGAATTAGGCAATATTTTGCTGTTTTTCCACGTTTTTGTTAATTTCCAGTTTATTGGTATTAATTCATTAAATATACGATAAAAATTTTACAAACACATAATTGTGGTGTGATTATGGTAAACCAACCAAACCACAATTATGGTAAACCATAATTGTGGTTTATGAGAGCTAGATAATAACCTTAAATACTTCATTTTCAATCATCTATTTGTTTCTCGTTGAGGCTCATGAGAGTGGTGCATAAGCTCAAGAAAGTGATGCAGAGGCTCAAGAGAGGATGCAGAGGCTGAAGAGAGTGATGCAGAGGCTCAAGAGAGTGATGCAGATGCTTAAGCGAATGATGCAGAGGCTCAAGACGGGGATGCAGAGGCTGAAGAGAGTGATGCATAGGCTTAGGTGAGTGATGCAGAGGTTCAAGAGAATGATGCAGAGGCTCAAGAGAGTGCTGCAGAGGTTCAACAGAGGGATGCTGAGGCTCCAGAGAGGGATGCAGAGGCTCAAGAGAGTGATGTAGAGGCTCAGGAGAGTGATGCAGAGGCTCAAGAGAGTGAAGCAGAGGATCATGAGAGTGATGCAGAGGTTCAAGAGAGTGATGCAGAGGATCAAGAGAGGAAAGCAGAGGCTTAAGAGAGTGATGCAGAGGCCGAAGAGAGTGATGCAGAGAGGGATGCAGAGGCTCAAGAGAGTGATGCAGACGATAAAGAGAGTGATGCAGAGGCTCAAGAGAGTGATGCAGAGGATCAAGAGAGGGAAGCAGAGGCTTAAGAGAGTTATGCAAAGGCTGAAAAGAGTGATGCAGAGGCTCTAGAGAGTGATGCAGAGGCTTAAGAGAGTGATTCAGAGGCTTACGAGAGTGATGCAGAGGCTTAAGAGAGTGAGGTAGAGGCTAAGGAGAGGGATGCAGAGGCCCAAGAGAGTGATGCAGAGGCTTAAGAGGGTTATGCAGAAGCTCAAGAGAGTGATGCAGAGGCTAAAGAGAGGGATGCAGGGGCTCAAGAGAGTGATGCAGAGGCTCAAGAGAGTGATTCAGAGGCTTAAGAGCGTGATGCAGAGGCTTAAGAGAGTGATGCAAAGGCTTGAGAGAGGGATGCAGAGGCTCAAGAGAGGGATGCAGAGGCTCAAGAGAGGGATGCAGAAGCTCAAGAGAGGGATGCAGAGGCTCAAGTGAGGGATGCAGATGCACAAGAGAAGGATGCAGAAGTACTTGAGAGTGATGCAGAGGCTCACCAGAGGGATGCAGAGGCTTAAGAGAGTGATGCAAAGGCTCAAGAGAGGGATGCAGAGGCTCATGAGTGGGATGCAGGAGTTCAAGAGAGGATTCAGAGGCTCAAGAGAGTGATTCAGAGGCTTACAAGAGTGATGCAGAGGCTTAAGAGAGGGATGCAGAGGCTCAAGAGAGGGATGCAGAGGCTCAAGAGAGGGATGCAGTTGCTCAAGAGAGGGATGCAAAGGCTCAAGTGAGGGATGCAGAGGCACAAGAGAGGGATGCAGATGCTCTTAAGAGTGATGCAGAATGTCAAGAGAGGAATGCAGAGGCTTTAGAGAGTGATGCAAAGGCTCAGGAGAGGGATGCAAAGGCTAATGAGAGGGATTCACGAGATCAAGAGAGTGATGCAGACGCTCAAGAAAGGGATGCAGAGGCTCAAAAAAGGGATGCAGAGGCTTAAAAGGGTGATGCAGAGGCTCAAGAGAGTGATGCAGTGGCTCAAGAGAGGGATGCAGAAGCTCAAGAGAGGGATGCAGAGGCTCAAGAGAGTGATGCAGAAGCTCAAGAGAGTGATGCAGAGGATCAAGAGAGGGAATCAGAGGCTTAAGAGAGTGATGCAGAAGCTGAAGAGAGGGATGCAGTGGTTCAAGAGAATGATGCAGAGGCTCAAGAGAGTGCAGCAGAGGTTCAAGAGAGGGATGCTGAGGCTCCAGAGAGGGATGCAGAGGCTCAAGAGAGTGATGCAGAGGCTGAAGAGAGAGATGCAGAGGCATAAGAGAGTGATGAAGAGGCTCAACAGAGTAATACAGAGGCTCAAGAGAGTGATGTAGAGGCTCAAGAGAGTGATGCAGAGGCTCAAGAGAGTGAAGCAAAGGATCATGAGAGTGATGCAGAGGTTCAAGAGAGTGATGCAGAGGATCAAGAGAGGGAAGCAGAGGCTTAAGAGAGTTATGCAAAGGCTGAAGAGAGTGATGTAGAGGCTCTAGAGAGTGATGCAGAGGCTTAAGAGAGTGATTTAGAGGCTTACGAGAGAGATGCAGAGGCTTAAGAGAGTGAGGTAGAGGCTAAGGAGAGGGATGCAGAGGCCCAAGAGAGTGATGCAGAGAGGGATGCAGAGGATCAAGAGAGTGATGCAGGCGATAAAGAGAGAGTGATGCAGAGGCTCAAGAGAGTGATGCAGAGGATCAAGAGAGGGAAGCAGAGGCTTAAAAGAGTTATGCAAAGGCTGAAGAGAGTGATGTAGAGGCTCTAGAGAGTGATGCAGAGGCTTAAGAGAGTGATTTAGAGGCTTACGAGAGAGATGCAGAGGCTTAAGAGAGTGAGGTAGAGGCTAAGGAGAGGGATGCAGAGGCCCAAGAGAGTGATGCAGAGGCTAAAGAGGGTGATGCAGAGGCTGAAAAGAGTGATGCAGAGGCTCAAGAGAGGGATGCAGGGGCTCAAGAGAGTGATGCAGAGGCTCAAGAGAGTGATTCAGAGGCTTAAGAGCGTGATGCAAAAGCTTAAGAGAATGATGCAGAAGTTTGAGAGAGGGATGCAGAGGCTCAATAGAGGGATGCAGAGGCTCAAGAGAGGTATGCAGATGCACAAGAGAGGGATGCAGAGGCTTAAGAGAGTGATGCAAAGGCTCAAGAGAGGAATGCAGAGGCTCATGAGAGGGATGCAGGAGTTCATGAGAGGGATGCAGAGGCTCAAGAGAGTGATTCCGCGGCTTACGAGAGTAATGCAGGGGCATAAGAGAGTGATGCAGAGGCTAAAGAGAGGGATGCAGAGGCTCAAGAGAGGGATGCAGAGGCTGAAGAGAGGGATGCAGGGGCTCAAGAGAGGGATGCAAAGGCTCAAGTGAGGGATTCAGAGGCACAAGAGAGGGATGCAGATGCTCTTAAGAGTGACGCAGAATCTCAAGAGAGGAATGCAGAGGCTTAAGAGAGTGATGCAAAGGCTCAGGAATGGATGCAAAGGCTCATGAGAGGGATTCACGAGTTCAAGAGAGTGATGCAGACGCTCAAAAAAGGGATGCAGAGGCTTAAGAAAGTGATGCAGAGGCTCAGAAAAGGGATGCAGAGGCTTAAGAGGGTGATGCAGAGGCTCAAGAGAGTGATGCAGAGGTTCAAGAGAGGGATGCAGAGGCTCAAGAGAGTGATGCAGAGGGTCAAGAGAGTGATGCAGAAGCTGAAGAGAGAGATGCAGAGGCTTAAGCGAGTGATGCAGAGGCTCATGAGAGCGATGCAGAGGCTCAAGAGAATGATGTAGAGGCTTAAGAGAGGGATGCAGAGGCTCAAGAGAATGATGTAGAGGCTCATGAGAGTGATGCAGAGGCTTGAGAGAGTGATGCAGAGGCTCAAGAGAGGGATTCAGAGGCTCAGGAGAGGGATTCAGAGGCTTTAGAGAGTGATGCAGAGGCTGAGCATAGTGTTGCAGAGGCTCAAGAGAGGGATGCAGAGGCTGAAGAGAATTATGCAGACACTTAAGAGAGTTATGCAGAGGCTCAAGAGCAAACCTATGCAGAGGTTTATGAGAGCGATGCAGAGGATCATGAGAGGGATGCAGAGGCTTAAGGGAGTGATGCAAAGGCTCAGGAGAGGGATGCAGAGGCTCAAGGGAGGGATGCAGGAGTTGAAGAGAGGGATGCAGAGGCTCACGAGAGGGATGCAGAGGCTTAAGAAAGTGTTGCAGCGGCTTAAAAGAGGGATAAAGAGCCTTAAGAGGGTGATGCAGAGGCTCAAGAGAGTGATGCAGTGGCTCAAGAGAGGGATGCAGGGGCTCAAGAGATTGATTCAGAGGCTTACGAAAGTGATGCAGAGGCTAAAGTGAGTGATGCAGAGGCTTACGAGAGGGATTCAGAGGCTCAGGAGAGGGATTCAGAGACTCAAGAGAGTTATGCAGAGGCTCAAGAGAGGGATGCAGAGGCTCAAGAGTGATGCAGAGACTCAAGAGAGTTATGCAGAGGATCAAGAGAGTGATGCAGAGGCTTACGAGAGGGATGCAGAGGCTGAAGAGAGTGATGCAAAGGCCTATGAGAGAGGAGCAGAGGCTGAAGAGAGTGATGCAGAGGCTCAAGAGAGTGATGCAGAGGCAAAAGAGAGTGATGAAGAGTGATGAGAGTGATGAAGGCCAAATCACATATCGTGATCCTACATGAATTTGTATCGAAATATTGGTAAAAATGAATATATTTGCATAATATCAAACTACATGAAAAACGTGAAAAAGTCACTATTATTCCAAATTTGTGGATTTTAACTTCGAATCATAAAGCGAGGTTTCGTATTATTTAGATCCAAGAAAAGACATATGGCAATGTTGTTTCCAATACAACTGATAAAAATCAATGTGTTTTCATTAGAATGAACTAAAATGTTCCTGATTTTTCGTTTATATTACCGATGGAAGGTGTACACGTAAAACCGCACAATTCCAACTGAAACGTCGATATATGCAATAAGAACCGAACTTCTCCCCTTTTCAATATCCTACTCAGTATTTCTACGAGAAAAAAGTAGATGATTGAAGATGAAGTATTTAAGTTTATTATCTAATCAATTACGTGTTTGTATCATTAATGTATCATTAAAATATAACTCAGTATTTCAACGAGAAACAAATAGATGATTGAAAATGAAGAATTTAAGGTTATTATCTAATCAATTATGTGTTTGTATCATTTTTATCGTATATATAATGAATTAATAACAATAAACAGGAAATTCACAAAAATTTTGAATCAGCAAAATATTGCCTAATTCGATGATATTTTTTTATATCACATAAAGGAAAAGGGTGATGATAAACGTCAAAATATTACTAAATTCGATGATTTATAGTACGAAACAAAATGCAAGAAAACTTGCTTAAAATGCAATATTATGCAAAATTCTGAGATTTGAAGGCCAAATCACATATCGTGATACTACATGAAATAGTATCGAAATATTGGTAAAATTGAATATATTTACGTAATATCAAACTACATGAAAAACGTGAAAAAAGTAACTAAAATGCAATATTATGCGAAATTATGAGATTTGAAGGCCAAATCACATATCGTGATACTACATGAAAAAGCATCGAAATATTGGTAAAAATGATTATATTTACGTAATATCAAACTACATGAAAAACGTGAAAAAAGTCACTATTATACCAAATTTGAGGGTTTAACTTCGAACCATAAAGTGAGGTTTCGTATTATTTAGATCCAAGAAAAGACATTTGACAATGTTGTTTGTAATACAAATAATAAAAATCAATGTGTTTTCATTAGAATGAACTAAAATGTTCCTGATTTTCCGTTAATATTACCGATGGAAGATGTACACGTAAAACCGCACAATTCCGGCTGAAACGTCGATATATGCAATAAAAACCGAACTTCTCCCCTTTTCAATATCCTACTCAGTATATCAACGAGAAACAAGTAGATGATTGAAGATGAAGTATATAAGTTTATTATCTAATCAATTACGTGTTTGCATCATTTTTATCGTATATTTAATGAAATAATAACAATAAACTGAAAATTCACAAAAACGTGGAAAAACGGCAAAATATTGCCTAATTCGATGATATTTTGATTCTATCCCATAAAGGAAAAGAGGATGATAAACGTCAAAATATTGCTAAATTCGATGATGTTTAGTAAGAAACAAAATGCAAGAAAACTTGCTTAAAATGCAATATTATGCGAAAATCTGAGATATGAAGGCCAAATAACATATCGTGATACTACATGAAATAGTATCGAAATATTGGTAAAAATGAATATATTTACGTAATATCAACTTAAATACTTCACTTAAAAGTTTGACTTAAAAGACTTAAAAGACTTAAAAGTATTTAAGTCCTTTGAGTTTGAAGTATTTAAGTCCCTATTATTCCAAATTTGTGGATTTTAACTTCGAATCATAAAGCGAGGTTTTGTATTATTTAGATGCAAGAAAAGACATATGACAATGTTGTTTCCAATACAAATGATAAAAATCAATGTGTTTTCATTAGAATAAACTAAAATGTTCCTGATTTTCCATTTATATTACCGATGGAAAATGTACACGTAAAACCGCTCTATTCCGGCTGAAACGTCGATATAAGCAATAAAAACCGAACTTCTCCCCTTTTCAATATCTTACTCAGTATTTCAACGAGAAACAAATAGATGATTGAAAATGAAGTATTTACGGTTATTATCTAATCAATTATGTGTTTGTATCATTTTTATCGTATATTTAATGAATTAATTACAATAAACTCGAAATTCAAAAAACGTGGAAAAACAGCAAAATATTGCCTAATTCGATGATATTTTGTTTATATCACATAAAGGAAAAGGGGGATGATAAACGTCAAAATATTACTAAATTCGTTGATTTATAGTACGAAACAAAATGCAAGAAAACTTGCTTAAAATTTAATATTATGCGAAATTCTGAGATTAGAAGGCCAAATCACATATCGTGATACTATATGAAAAAGTATCGAAATATTGGTAAAAGGAATATATTTACGTAATGTCAAACTACATGAAAAACGTGAAAAAAGTAACTAAAGTGCAATATTATGCGAAATTATGAGATTTGAAGGCCAAATCACATATCGTGATACTACATGAAAAACCATCGAAATATTGGTAAAAATGAATATATTTACGTAATATCAAACTACATGAAAAACGTGAAAAAAGTCACTATTATACCAAATTTGAGGTTTTAACTTCGAATCATAAAGTGAGGTTTCGTATTATTTAGATCCAAGAAAAGACATTTGACAATGTTGTTTCCGATACAAATGATAAGAATCAATGCGTTTTTATTAGAATGAACTAAAATGTTCCTGATTTTCCGTTTATATTACCGATGGAAGATGTACACGTAAAACCGCACAATTTCGGCTGAAACGTCGATATATGCAATAAAAACCGAACTTCTCCCCTTTTCAATATCCTACTCAGTATTCAACGAGAAACAAGTAGATGATTGAAGATGAAGTATTTAAGTTTATTATCTAATCAATTACGTGTTTGCATCATTTATATCGTATATTTAATGAATTAATACCAATAAACTGAAAACTCACAAAAACGTGGAAAAACGGCAAAATATTGCCTAATTTGATGATATTTTGTTTCTATCACATAAAGGAAAAGAGGATGATAAACGTCAAAATATTGCTAAATCCGATGATGTTTAGTAAGAAACAAAATGCAAGAAAACTTGCTTAAAATGCAATATTATGCGAAAATCTGAGATATGAAGGCCAAATCACATATCGTGGTACTACATGAAATAGTATCGAAATATTGGTAAAAATGAATATATTTACGTAATATCAAACTACATGAAAAACGTGAAAAAAGTCACTATTATTCCAAATTTGTGGATTTTAACTTCAAATCATAAAGCGAGGTTTCGTATTATTTAGGTCCAAGAAAAGACATATGACAATGTTGTTTCCAATACAAATGATAAAAATCAATGTGTTTTCATTAGAATAAACTAAAATGTTCCTGATTTTCCGTTTATATTAAAGATGGAAGATATACACGTAAAACCGCTCTATTCCGGCTGAAACGTCGATATATGCAATAAAAACCGAACTTCTCCCTTTTTCAATATCTTACTCAGTATTTCAACGAGAAACAAATAGATGATTGAAAATGAAGTATTTAATGTTATTATTATCTAATCAATTATGTGCTTGTATCATTTTTATCGTATATTTAATGAATTAATAACAATAAACTGGAAATTCACAAAAACGTGGAAAAACAGCAAAATATTGCCTAATTCGATGATATTTTGTTTATATCACATAAAAGGGGGATGATAAACGTCAAAATATTACTAAATTCGATGATATATAGTACGAAACAAAATGCAAGAAAACTTGCTTAAATGCAATATTATGCGAAATTCTGAGATTTGAAGCCAAAATCACATATCGTGATACTACATGAAAAAGTATCGAAATATTGGTAAAAATGAATATATTTACTTAATATCAAACTAGTTTTCAGTTGCAGTTCCTGGGGACCATTCAGGCTTGTTCGCATTTGTGTTCCTCACGTGTGCCCCAAAGAATGAGGTGATTTGGTAAAATGCTATGCCCAAGATTACTATCTGAGTGCCGGCGGTGGGGTGGTTCAAATAGCCTCGGCTATCACCTCATTTTGTCCGGTCGTGATGGTCAAGTGGATTAAGGCGTCTTGTACATACCAGTTGCGTTGCTTCTGGGAGTATGGGTTCGAGTCACTTCTGGGGTGTGAGTTTTCAGTTGCATATTGTCCTGGGGACCATTCAGGCTTGTTCGCATCAAACTACATGAAAAACGTGAAAAAAGTAACTAAAATGCAATATTATGCGAAATTATGAGATTTGAAGGCCAAATCACATATCGTGATACTACATGAAAAAGCATCGAAATATTGGTAAAAATGAATATATTTACGTAATATCAAACTACATGAAAAACGTGAAAAAGTCACTATTATACCAAATTTGAGGTTTTAACTTCGAATCATAAAGTGAGGTTTCGTATTATTTAGATCCAAGAAACGACATATGACAATGTTGTTTCCAATACAAATTATAAAAATCAATGTGTTTTCATTAGAATGAACTAAAATGTTCCTGATTTTCCGTTTATATTACCGAAGGAAGATGTACACGTAAAACCGCACAATTTCGGCTGAAACGTCGATATATGCAATGAAAGCCGAACTTCTACCCTTTTCAATATCCTACTCAGTATTTCAACAAGAAACAAGTAGATGATTGAAGATGAAGTATTTAAGTTTATTATCTAATCAATTACGTGTTTGCATCATTTTTATCGTATATTTAATGAATTAATACCAATAAACTGAAAATTCACAAAAACGTGGAAAAACGGCAAAATATTGCCTAATTCGATGATATTTTGTTTCTATCACATAAAGGAAAAGAGGATGATAAACGTCAAAATATTGCTAAATTCGATGATGTTTAGTAAGAAACAAAATGCAAGAAAACTTGCTTAAAATGCAATATTATGCGAAAATCTGAAATATGAAGGCCAAATCACATATCGTGATACTACATGAAATAGTATCGAAATATTGGTAAAAATGAATATATTTACGTAATATCAAACTACATGAAAAACGTGAAAAAAGTCACTATTATTCCAAATTTGTGGATTTTAACTTCAAATTATAAAGCGAGGTTTCGTATTATTTAGATCCAAAAAAAAGACATATGACAATGTTGTTTCCAATACAAATGATAAAAATCAATGTGTTTTCATTAGAATAAACTAAAATGTTCCTGATTTTCCGTTTATATTACCGATGGAAGATGTACACGTAAAACCGCTCTATTCCGGCTGAAACGTCGATATAAGCAATAAAAACCGAACTTCTCCCCTTTTCAATATCTTACTCAGTATTTCAACGAGAAACAAATAGATGATTGAAAATGAAGTATTTAAGGTTATTATCTAATCAATTATGTGTTTGTATCATTTTTATCGTATATTTATTGAATTAATTACAATAAACTCGAAATTCACAAAAACGTGGAAAAACAGCAAAATATTGCCTAATTCGATGATATTTTGTTTATATCACATAAAGGAAAAGGGGGATGATAAACGTCAAAATATTACTAAATTCGTTGATTTATAGTACGAAACAAAATGCAAGAAAACTTGCTTAAAATGCAATATAATGCGAAATTCTGAGATTAGAAGGCCAAATCACATATCGTGATACTACATGAAAAAGTATCGAAATATTGGTAAAAATGAATATATTTACGTAATGTCAAACTACATGAAAACGTGAAAAAAGTAACTAAAGTGCAATATTATGCGAAATTATGAGATTTGAAGGCCAAATCACATATCGTGATACTACATGAAAAACCATCGAAATATTGGTAAAAATGAATATATTTACGTAATATCAAACTAGATGAAAAACGTGAAAAAAGTCACTATTATACCAAATTTGAGGTTTTAACTTCGAATCATAGAGTGAGGTTTCGTATTATTTATATCCAAGAAAAGACATATGACAATGTTGTTTCCGATACAAATGATAAGAATCAATGCGTTTTCATTAGAATGAACTAAAATGTTCCTGATTTTCCGTTTATATTACCGATGGAAGATGTACACGTAAAACCGCACAATTTCGGCTGAAACGTCGATATATGCAATAAAAACCGAACTTCTCCCCTTTTCAATATCCTACTCAGTATTTCAACGAGAAACAAGTAGATGATTGAAGATGAAGTATTTAAGTTTATTATCTAATCAATTACGTGTTTGCGTCATTTTTATCGTATATTTAATGAATTAATACCAATAAACTGAAAATTCACAAAAACGTGGAAAAACGGCAAAATATTGCCTAATTCGATGATATTTTGTTTCTATCACATAAAGGAAAAGAGGATGATAAACGTCAAAATATTTCTAAATTCGATGATGTTTAGTAAGAAACAAAATGCAAGAAAACTTGCTTAAAATGCAATATTATGCGAAAATCTGAGATATGAAGGCCAAATCACATATCGTGATACTACATGAAATAGTATCGAAATATTGGTAAAAATGAATATTTTTACGTAATATCAAACTACATGAAAAACGTGAAAAAAGTCACTATTATTCCAAATTTGTGGATTTTAACTTCGAATTATAAGGCGAGGTTTCGTATTATTTAGATCCAAGAAAAGACATATGACAATGTTGTTTCCAATACAAATGATAAAAATCAATGTGTTTTCATTAAAATAAACTAAAATGTTCCTGATTTTCCGTTTATATTACCGATGGAAGATGTACACGTAAAACCGCTCTATTCCGGCTGAAACGTCGATATATGCAATAAAAACCGAACTTCTCCCCTTTTCAATATCTTACTCAGTATTTCAACGAAAAACAAATAGATGATTGAAAATGAAGTATTTAAGGTTATTATTATCTAATCAATTATGTGCTTGTATCATATTTATCGTATATATAATGAATTAATAACAATAAACTGGAAATTCACAAAAACGTGGAAAAACAGCAAAATATTGCCTAATTCGATGATATTTTGTTTATATCACATAGAGTAAAAGGGGGATGATAAACGTCAAAATATTACTAAATTCGATGATATATAGTACGAAACAAAATGCAAGACAACTTGCTTAAATGCAATATTATGCGAAATTCTGAGATTTGAAGGCCAAATCACATATCGTGACACGTTTATCATCCCCCTTTTCCTTTATGTGATATAAATAAAATATCATCGAATTAGGCAATATTTTGCTGTTTTTCAACATTTTTGGTAATTTCCAGTTTATTGTTATTAATTCAATATATACGATAAAAATGATACTAACACATAATTGATTAGATAATAACCTTAAATACTTCATCTTCAATCATCTACTTGTTTCTCGTTGAAATACTGAGTAGGATATTGAAAACAGGAGAAGGTCGGTTTTTATTGCATATATCGACGTTTCAGCCGGAATAGAGTGGTTTTGCGTGTACATCTTCCATCGGTAATATAAACGGAAAATCAGGAACATTTTAGTTCATTCTAATGAAAACACATTGATTTTTATCATTTGTATTACAAACAACATTGTCATATGTTTTCTTGGATCTAAATAATACGAAACCTCTTTATGATTCGAAGTTAAACCCTCAAATTTGGATAATAGTGACTTTTTTCACGTTTTTCATGTAGTTTGATATTACGTAAATATATTCATTTTTACCAATATTTCGATACTATTTATGTAGTATCACGATATGTGATTTGGCCTTCATATCTCAGATTTTCGCATAATATTGTATTTTAAGCAAGTTTTCTTGCATTTTGTTTCTTACTAAACATCATCGAATTTAACAATATTTTGACGTTTATCATCCTCTTTTCCTTTATGTGATAGAAACAAAATATCATCGAATTAGGCAATATTTTGCCGTTTTTCCACGTTTTTGTGAATTTTCAGTTTATTGGTATTAATTCATTAAATATACGATAAAAATGATGCAAACACGTAATTGATTAGATAATAAACTTAAATACTTCATCTTCAATCATCTACTTGTTTCTCGTTGAAATACTGAGTAAGATATTGAAAAGGGGAGAAGTTCGGTTTTTATTGCATATATCGACGTTTCAGTCGGAATAGAGCGGTTTTACGTGTACATCTTCCATCGGTAATATAAACGGAAAATCAATAACATTTTAGTTTATTCTAATGAAAACACATTGATTTTTATCATTTGTATTGGAAACAACATTGTCATATGTCTTTTCTTGGATCTAAATAATACGAAACCTCGCTTTATGATTTGAAGTTAAAATCCACAAATTTGGAATAATAGTGACTTTTCACGTTTCTCATGTAGTTTGATATTACGTAAATATATTCATTTTTACCAATATTTCGATACTATTTCATGAAGTATCACGATATGTGATTTGGCCTTCATATCTCAGATTTCGCATAATATTGCATTTTAAGCAAGTTTTCTTGCATTTTGTTTCTTACTAAACATCATCGAATTTAGGAATATTTTGACGTTTATCATCCTCTTTTCCTTTATGTGATAGAAACAAAATATCATCGAATTAGGCAATATTTTGCCGTTTTTCCACGTTTTTGTGAATGTTCAGTTTATTGGTATTAATTGATTAAATATACGATAAAAATGATACAAACACATAATTGATTAGATACTTACCTTAAATACTTCATTTTCAATCATCTTTTTGTTTCTCGTTGAAATACTGAGTAAGATATTGAAAAGGGAAGAAGGTCGGTTTTTATTGCATATATCGACGTTTCAGCCGGAATAGAGCGGTTTTACGTGTACATTTTTCATCGGTAATATAAATGGAAAATCAGGAACATTTTAGTTTATTCTAATGAAAACACATTGATTTTTATCATTTGTATTGGAAACAACATTGTCATATGTCTTTTCTTGCATCTAAATAATACAAAACCTCGCTTTATGATTCGAAGTTAAAATCCACAAATTTGGAATAATAGGGACTTAAATACTTCAAACTCAAAGGACTTGAATACTTTTAAGTCTTTTAAGTCTTTTAAGTCAAACTTTTAAGTGAAGTATTTAGGTTGATATTACGTAAATATATTCATTTTTACCAATATTTCGATACTATTTCATGTAGTATCACGATATGTGATTTGGCCTTCATATCTCAGATTTTCGCATAATATTGCATTTTAAGCAAGTTTTCTTGCATTTTGTTTCTTACTAAACATCATCGAATTCAGCAATATTTTGACGTTTATCATCCTCTTTTCCTTTATGGGATAGAAAAAAATATCATCGAATTAGGCAATATTTTGCCGTTTTTCCACGTTTTTCTGAATTTTCAGTTTATTGTTATTATTTCATTAAATATACGATAAAAATGATGCAAACACGTAATTGATTAGATAATAAACTTATATACTTCATCTTCAATCATTGTTTCTCGTTGATATACTGAGTATGATATTGAAAAGGGGAGAAGTTCGGTTTTTATTGCATATATCGACGTTTCAGCCGGAATTGTGCTGTTTTACGTGTACATCTTCCATCGGTAATATTAACGGAAAATTATTAACATTTTAGTTCATTCTAATGAAAACACATTGATTTTTATTATTTGTATTACAAACAACATTGTCAAATGTCTTTTCTTGGATCTAAATAATACGAAACCTCACTTTATGATTCGAAGTTAAACCCTCAAATTTGGTATAATAGTGAATTTTTCACGTTTTTCATGTAGTTTGATATTACGTAAATATAATCATTTTTACCAATATTTCGATGCTTTTTCATGTAGTATCACGATATGTGATTTGGCCTTCAAATCTCAGAATTTCGCATAATATTGCATTTTAGTTACTTTCTTCACGTTTTTCATATAGTTTGATATTACGTAAATATAATCATTTTTACCAATATTTCGATACTTTTTCATGTAGTATCACGATATGTGATTTGGCCTTCAAATCTCAGAATTTTGCATAATATTGCATTTTAAGCAAGTTTTCTTGCATTTTGTTTCGTACTATAAATCAACGAATTTAGTAAGATTTTGACGTTTATCATCCCCCTTTTCCTTTATGTGATATAAACAAAATATCATCGAATTAGGCAATATTTTGCTTTTTTCCACGTTTTTGTGAATTTCCAGTTTATTGTTATTAATTCATTAAATATACGATAAAAATGATACAAACACATAATTGATTAGATAATAACCTTAAATACTTCATTTTCAATCATCTATTTGTTTCTCGTAGAAATACTGAGTAAGATATTGAAAAGGGGACAAGTTCGGTTTTTATTGCATATTTCGACGTTTCAGCTGGAATAGAGCGGTTTTACGTTTACATCTTCCATCGGTAATATAAACGGAAAATCAGGAACATTTTAGTAAATTCTAATGAAAACACATTGATTTTTATCATTTGTATTGGAAACAACATTGTCATATGTCTTTTCTTGGATCTAAATAATACGAAACCTCGCTTTATGATTCGAAGGTAAAATCCACAAATTTGGTAAAATAGTGACTTTTTTCACGTTTTTCATGTAGATTGATATTACGTAAATATTATCATTTTTACCAATATTTCGATACTATTTCATGTAGTATCACGATATGTGATTTGGCCTTCATATCTCAGATTTTCGCATAATATTGCATTTTAAGCCAGTTTTCTTGCATTTTGTTTCTTACTAAACATCATCGAATTTAGCAATATTTTGACGTTTATCATCCTCTTTTCCTTTATGTGATAGAAACAAAATATCATCGAATTAGGCAATATTTTGCCATTTTTCCACGTTTATGTGAATTTTCAGTTTATTGGTATTAATTGATTAAATATACGATAAAAATGACGCAAACACGTAATTGATTAGATAATAAATTTAAATACTTCATCTTCAATCATCTATTTGTTTCTCGTTGAAATACTGAGTAAGATATTAAAAAGGGGAGAAGTTCGGTTTTTATTGCATATATCGACGTTTCAGCCGGAATAGAGCGGTTTTACGTGTACATCTTCCATCGGTAATATAAACGGAAAATCAATAACATTTTAGTTTATTCTAATGAAAACACATTGATTTTTATCATTTGTATTGGAAACAACATTGTCATATGTCTTTTCTTGGATCTAAATAATACGAAACCTCGCTTTATGATTTGAAGTTAAAATCCACAAATTTGGAATAATAGTGACTTTTTTCACGTTTTTCATGTAGTTTGATATTACGTAAATATATTCATTTTTACCAATATTTCGATGCTATTTCATGTAGTATCACGATATGTGATTTGGCCTTCATATCTCAGATTTTCGCATAATATTGCATTTTAAGCAAGTTTTCTTGCATTTTGTTTCTTACTAAACATCATCGAATTTAGCAATATTTTGACGTTTATCATCCTCTTTTCCTTTATGTGATAGAAACAAAATATCATCGAATTAGGCAATATTTTGCCGTTTTTCCACGTTTTTGTGAATTTTCAGTTTATTGGTATTAATTCATTATATATACGATAAAATGATGCAAACACGTAATTATAATAAGATAATAAACTATTAGAATATAGTTAGATATAATTATATATTAGATATAATATTAGATAATAAACTTAAATACTTCATCTTCAATCATCTACTTGTTTCTCGTTGAAATACTGAGTAGGATATTGAAAAGAGGAGAAGTTCGGTTTTTATTGCATATATCGACGTTTCAGCCGAAATTGTGCGGTTTTACGTGTACATCTTCCATCGGTAATATAAACGGAAAATCAGGAACATTTTAGTTCATTCTAATGAAAACACATTGATTTTTATCATTTGTATTGGAAACAACATTGTCATGTCTTTTCTTGGATCTAAATAATACGAAACCTCACTTTATGATTCGAAGTTAAAACCTCAAATTTGGTATAATAGTGACTTTTTTCGTTTTTCATGTAGTTTGATATTACGTAAATATATTTATTTTTATCAATATTTCGATGCTTTTTCATGTTGTATCACGATATGTGGTTTGGCCTTCAAATCTCATAATTTCGCATAATATTGCATTTTAGTTACTTTTTTCACGTTTTTCATTTAGTTTGATATTACGTATATATTTTCATTTTTACCAATATTTCGATACTATTTCATGTAGTATCACGATATGTGATTTGGCCTTCATATCTCAGATTTTCGCATAATATTGCATTTTAAGCAAGTTTTCAAGCATTTTGTTTCTTACTAAACATCATCGAATTTAGCAATATTTTGACGTTTATCATCCTCTTTTCCTTTATGTGATAAAAACAAAATATCATCGAATTAGTCAATATTTTGCCGTTTTTCCACGTTTTTGTGAATTTTCAGTTTATTGTATTAATTGATTAAATATGCGATAAAAATGACGCAAACACGTAATTGATTAGATAATAAACTTAAATACTTCATCTACAATCATCTACTTGTTTCTCGTTGAAATACTGAGTAAGATATTGAAAAGGGGAGAAGTTCGGTTTTTATTGCATATATCGACGTTTCAGCCGGAATAGAGCGGTTTTACGTGTACATCTTCCATCGGTAATATAAACGGAAAATCAGGAACATTTTAGTTGAAACACATTGAAATGTTCAAAACAAACATGAACTAATGAAAACACATTGATTTTTATCATTTGTATTGGAAACAACATTGTCATATGTCTTTTCTTGGATCTAAATAATACGAAACCTCGCTTTATGATTTGAAGTTAAAATCCATAAATTTGGAATAATAGTGACTTTTTTCACGTTTTTCATGTAGTTTGATATTACGTAAATATATTCATTTTTACCAATATTTCGATACTATTTCATGTAGTATCACGATATGTGATTTGGCCTTCATATCTCAGATTTTCGCATAATATTGCATTTTAAGCAAGTTTTCTTGTATTTTGTTTCTTACTAAAGAACATCGAATTTAGCAATATTTTGACGTTTATCATCATCTTTTCCTTTATGTGATAGAAACAAAATATCATCGAATTAGGCAATATTTTGCCGTTTTTCCACGTTTTTGTGAATTTTAAGTTTATTGGTATTAATTCATTAAATATACGATAAAAATGACGCAAACACGTAATTGATTAGATAATAAATTTAAATACTTCATCTTCAATCATCTATTTGTTTCTCGTTGAAATACTGAGTAAGATATTAAAAAGGGGAGAAGTTGGGTTTTTATTGCATATATCGACGTTTCAGCCGGAATAGAGCGGTTTTACGTGTACATCTTCCATCGGTAATATAAACGGAAAATCAATAACATTTTAGTTTATTCCAATGTAAACACATTGATTTTTATCATTTGTATTGGAAACAACATTGTCATATGTCTTTTCTTGGATCTAAATAATACGAAACCTCGCTTTATGATTTGAAGTTAAAATCCACAAATTTGGAATAATAGTGACTTTTTTCACGTTTTTCATGTAGTTTGATATTACGTAAATATATTCATTTTTACCAATATTTCGATGCTATTTCATGTAGTATCACGATATGTGATTTGGCCTTCATATCTCAGATTTTCGCATAATATTGCATTTTAAGCAAGTTTTCTTGCATTTTGTTTGTTACTAAACATCATCGAATTTAACAATATTTTGACGTTTATCATCCTCGTTTCCTTTATGTGATAGAAACAAAATATCATCGAATTAGGCAATATTTTGCCGTTTTTCCACGTTTTTGTGAATTTTCAGTTTATTGGTATTAATTCATTATATATACGATAAAATGATGCAAACACGTAATTGATTAGATAATAAACTTAAATACTTCATCTTCAATTATCTACTTGTTTCTCGTTGAAATACTGAGTAAGATATTGAAAAGGGGAGAAGTTCGGTTTTTATTGCATATATCGACGTTTCAGCCGGAATAGAGCGGTTTTACGTGTACATCTTCCATCGGTAATATAAACGGAAAATCAATAACATTTTAGTTTATTCTAATGAAAACACATTGATTTTTATCATTTGTATTGGAAACAACATTGTCATATGTCTTTTCTTGGATCTAAATAATACGAAACCTCGCTTTATGATTTGAAGTTAAAATCCACAAATTTGGAATAATAGTGATTTTTTTCACGTTTCTCATGTAGTTTGATATTACGTAAATATATTCATTTTTACCAATATTTCGATACTATTTCATGTAGTATCACGATATGTGATTTGGCCTTCATATCTCAGAATTTCGCATAATATTGCATTTTAAGCAAGTTTTCTTGCATTTTGTTTGTTACTAAACATCATCGAATTTAACAATATTTTGACGTTTATCATCCTCTTTTCCTTTATGTGATAGAAACAAAATATCATCGAATTAGGCAATATTTTGCCGTTTTTCCACGTTTTTGTGAATTTTCAGTTTATTGGTATTAATTGATTAAATATACGATAAAAATGATACAAACACATAATTGATTAGATACTTACCTTAAATACTTCATTTTCAATCATCTTTTTGTTTCTCGTTGAAATACTGAGTAAGATATTGAAAAGGGAAGAAGGTCGGTTTTTATTGCATATATCGACGTTTCAGCCGGAATAGAGCGGTTTTACGTGTACATTTTTCATCGGTAATATAAATGGAAAATCAGGAACATTTTAGTTTATTCTAATGAAAACACATTGATTTTTATCATTTGTATTGGAAACAACATTGTCATATGTCTTTTCTTGCATCTAAATAATACAAATCCTCGCTTTATGATTCGAAGTTAAAATCCACAAATTTGGAATAATAGGGACTTAAATACTTCAAACTCAAAGGACTTGAATACTTTTAAGTCTTTTAAGTCTTTTAAGTCAAACTTTTAAGTGAAGTATTTAGGTTGATATTACGTAAATATATTCATTTTTACCAATATTTCGATACTATTTCATGTAGTATCACGATATGTGATTTGGCCTTCATATCTCAGATTTTCGCATAATATTGCATTTTAAGCAAGTTTTCTTGCATTTTGTTTCTTACTAAACATCATCGAATTCAGCAATATTTTGACGTTTATCATCCTCTTTTCCTTTATGGGATAGAAAAAAATATCATCGAATTAGGCAATATTTTGCCGTTTTTCCACGTTTTTGTGAATTTTCAGTTTATTGTTATTATTTCATTAAATATACGATAAAAATGATGCAAACACGTAATTGATTAGATAATAAACTTATATACTTCATCTTCAATCATTGTTTCTCGTTGATATACTGAGTATGATATTGAAAAGGGGAGAAGTTCGGTTTTTATTGCATATATCGACGTTTCAGCCGGAATTGTGCTGTTTTACGTGTACATCTTCCATCGGTAATATTAACGGAAAATCAGGAACATTTTAGTTCATTCTAATGAAAACACATTGATTTTTATTATTTGTATTACAAACAACATTGTCAAATGTCTTTTCTTGGATCTAAATAATACGAAACCTCACTTTATGATTCGAAGTTAAACCCTCAAATTTGGTATAATAGTGAATTTTTCACGTTTTTCATGTAGTTTGATATTACGTAAATATAATCATTTTTACCAATATTTCGATGCTTTTTCATGTAGTATCACGATATGTGATATGGCCTTCAAATCTCAGAATTTCGCATAATATTGCATTTTAGTTACTTTCTTCACGTTTTTCATATAGTTTGATATTACGTAAATATAATCATTTTTACCAATATTTCGATACTTTTTCATGTAGTATCACGATATGTGATTTGGCCTTCAAATCTCAGAATTTTGCATAATATTGCATTTTAAGCAAGTTTTCTTGCATTTTGTTTCGTACTATAAATCAACGAATTTAGTAAGATTTTGACGTTTATCATCCTCTTTTCCTTTATGTGATATAAACAAAATATCATCGAATTAGGCAATATTTTGCTTTTTTTCCACGTTTTTGTGAATTTCCAGTTTATTGTTATTAATTCATTAAATATACGATAAAAATGATACAAACACATAATTGATTAGATAATAACCTTAAATACTTCATTTTCAATCATCTATTTGTTTCTCGTAGAAATACTGAGTAAGATATTGAAAAGGGGACAAGTTCGGTTTTTATTGCATATTTCGACGTTTCAGCTGGAATAGAGCGGTTTTACGTTTACATCTTCCATCGGTAATATAAACGGAAAATCAGGAACATTTTAGTAAATTCTAATGAAAACACATTGATTTGTATCATTTGTATTGGAAACAACATTGTCATATGTCTTTTCTTGGATCTAAATAATACGAAACCTCGCTTTATGATTCGAAGGTAAAATCCACAAATTTGGTAAAATAGTGACTTTTTTCACGTTTTTCATGTAGATTGATATTACGTAAATATTATAATTTTTACCAATATTTCGATACTATTTCATGTAGTATCACGATATGTGATTTGGCCTTCATATCTCAGATTTTCGCATAATATTGCATTTTAAGCCAGTTTTCTTGCATTTTGTTTCTTACTAAACATCATCGAATTTAGCAATATTTTGACGTTTATCATCCTCTTTTCCTTTATGTGATAGAAACAAAATATCATCGAATTAGGCAATATTTTGCCGTTTTTCCACGTTTATGTGAATTTTCAGTTTATTGGTATTAATTCATTAAATATACGATAAAAATGACGCAAACACGTAATTGATTAGATAATAAATTTAAATACTTCATCTTCAATCATCTATTTGTTTCTCGTTGAAATACTGAGTAAGATATTAAAAAGGGGAGAAGTTCGGTTTTTATTGCATATATCGACGTTTCAGCCGGAATAGAGCGGTTTTATGTGTACATCTTCCATCGGTTATATAAACGGAAAATCAATAACATTTTAGTTTATTCTAATGAAAACACATTGATTTTTATCATTTGTATTGGAAACAACATTGTCATATGTCTTTTCTTGGATCTAAATAATACGAAACCTCGCTTTATGATTTGAAGTTAAAATCCACAAATTTGGAATAATAGTGACTTTTTTCACGTTTTTCATGTAGTTTGATATTACGTAAATATATTCATTTTTACCAATATTTCGATGCTATTTCATGTAGTATCACGATATGTGATTTGGCCTTCATATCTCAGATTTTCGCATAATATTGCATTTTAAGCAAGTTTTCTTGCATTTTGTTTGTTACTAAACATCATCGAATTTAACATTATTATTATTTATTAACATCTTTATTGACAAAATTAATTACAATTTTGCCTAATCTGAGGATTTTGATAGTCTTATTAAATTGAGGTTAATGCTAGTATTCACTGTCACGCAGGACAGAGGGTCATACATAAGACAATAGGTCTAAACTGTAGGCTGAAGCACATATATATCACGGTTACAATCAATGTTTTAATGTGTGGATATGTGAAAACAACTTTCTATTGTGCACTGCCACACAAGGGCAGGGATGGGTTCATAAGTGATGCAGCTTAGAATATAAGTAGAAATTGTTCTTCATTCTTTAAAATGGACAAGCAAATTTTGGGTAAATTGTTAGGATGTCGTCCAGAACACATGAGTCAATAAAATAGTTACACAGTTGGTGGTACAATAGGCCAGGAGGTCTAAAGTCCTTTACGGTTTCACATTCATCAATATAGTGTTCTAGTGAATGCATTAAAGGTTTATCACAGAGTTTACAATCTGAATATTCTGGTAGCGGCTCAGCCTCACTAGCTCGGCTCAGCATCAGCCAGATGTGTCTATAGCCAAGGCGAATTCGCGCAATTACTACATCACATTGCCTGGTCCGGTTACTGTGCTGACCATACAAATACCTATTATTACAGAACTTGTCATAACTTTTAATACTGCAGCTTTCAGGTCTCTGTGCATTTCTTAGTTCTTCTAAATCTGAATTAATTTCTTTAATTTGTATGTTTCTAATAACTGCATTAGATAGTCCAAAGTCATAATCAATGTTTTCTTTCCTGCAAGCCTCATTGGCCAATTGATCTACAAAGTCATGTTTTTCAACTCCAACATGGGATGGGATCCACACAAATTTTATACAAGAATTATTATCATTGGCAAAAATTACATTCCATTTAATATTACAAGCTACTTCCGACATACATTGTGATGGGTTATTTAAGGACTGCAGAGCACTTTTAGAGTCACAGAAAATAACTCCACCACCATTGAGCTTAAGGTATTCAGTGGCTAGATAAATACCCAATAGCTCGGTCTGTGTCGTGCTTGCCCAGTTGTTCAATCTCTGTGTACTAGTCATGATCATTTCATTCCCTTTATACACTGCACATGCACAACCTGTTCTACCAGTGCCTAACTGCACAGAGCCATCAGTAAAGGCATAGGATTCAGTCGGTTTGAGAATTTGAAGATGACTGTCAATAGCTTCTAATGTTATACATCTCAAAATGTCAGTGTTATACATTTGTTTTACACTGATGGGAGTATAATGCAGAGAGACCTCCACATCTTTCCAAGGGGGAATATAGTGAACAGTTTTATCAGGGTTAAGAGATACATTCAGTTTCTGAAGATTATAGACACAACAACTGAGCCACACACTGTAGGGAGCTTTTTGCGGCGGATTGAGGGAACAGTCAGAATTGTTTAGAATGGATCTCAATTTAATTTGAATAGAGCTGGGGGGACCATTATTTTTCAAAGTTTTGGCGCAAAACATAGTACTAAGTAGAACTATTCTTTCGTAAATGGAAGGTAAGTTTAGTTCCTTTCTCATGTTAACAATTCTGACAGTTCTAGGACAACCCAGGATGATGCGCATGGCATCATTCTGTACTACATCTAGGCCTTGTAATTGTTTAGGAGAAAAATTAAGAAGATGCAAGGCATAATAATCAACAACAGATCGTATAAAGGCAATATAAAAACTACGAGCATATTTTATGTTAATGCCAAATCCTTTGCCAACAAGAGTTCTGAGAGGTTTAAGACGCTCAACAAGTTTTTTACGCAGGTTGCTGATGAGATTTGTATCATTAACCTCGACTCCAAGATATTTATAAGACTCACAAGTCTCCACGGGCACTCCATTAATAGTATAGTTAGCATGAAGAGAATGGGGAATAAGAACCCTTGTTTTATCAACAGAGATTATGAGGCCACATTCTACTACTTTCTTGGAGAATGCATCAAGTAACATTTGTAGCCTTGGTTTACTGTGTGCCATAATACAAATATCATCAGCATAACATATAACTGTTTCCGTAGGTTGTACAGGTATGTCATGGATAAGTTTGTGCATAAGTATATTGAAGAGCATAGGGCTTAGGACACCGCCTTGAGGTGTGCCTAGTTCGAATGCATCTGTTCTTGTACTTTTAACTCCTTTTTACTTTTAACGTACTTTTAACGTACTTTTAACGAATTTAACAATATTTTGACGTTTATCATCATCTTTTCCTTTATGTGATAGAAACAAAATATCATCGAATTAGGCAATATTTTGCCGTTTTTCCACGTTTTTGTGAATTTTCAGTTTATTGGTATTAATTCATTAAATATACGATAAAAATGACGCAAACACGTAATTGATTAGATAATTAACCTAAATACTTCATCTTCAATCATCTATTTGTTTCTCGTTGAAATACTGAGTAAGATATTAAAAAGGGGAGAAGTTCGGTTTTTATTGCATATATCGACGTTTCAGCCGGAATAGAGCGGTTTTACGTGTACATCTTCCATCGGTAATATAAACGGAAAATCAGGAACATTTTAGTTCATTCTAATGAAAACACATTGATTTTTATCATTTGTATTGGAAACAACATTGTCATATGTCTTTTCTTGGATCTAAATAATACGAAACCTCACTTTATGATTCGAAGTTAAAACCTCAAATTTGGTATAATAGTGACTTTTTTCGTTTTTCATGTAGTTTGATATTACGTAAATATATTCATTTTTATCAATATTTCGATGCTTTTTCATGTTGTATCACGATATGTGGTTTGGCCTTCAAATCTCATAATTTCGCATAATATTGCATTTTAGTTACTTTTTTCACGTTTTTCATTTAGTTTGATATTACGTAAATATATTCATTTTTACCAATATTTCGATACTTTTTCATGTAGTATCACGATATGTGATTTGGCCTTCATATCTCAGAATTTTGCATAATATTGCATTTTAAGTAAGTTTTCTTGCATTTTGTTTCGTACTATAAATCATCGAATTAGTAATATTTTGACGTTTATCATCCCCCTTTTCCTTTATGTGATATAAACAAAATATCATCGAATTAGGCAATATTTTGCTGTTTTTCCACGTTTTTGGGAATTTCCAGTTTATTGTTATTAATTCATTAAATATACGATAAAAATCATACAAGCACATAATTGATTAGAAAATAATAACCTTAAATACTTCATTTTCAATTATCTATTTGTTTCTCGTTGAAATACTGAGTAAGATATTGAAAAGGGGAGAAGTTCGGTTTTTATTGCATATATCGACGTTTCAGCCGGAATAGAGCTGTTTTACGTGTACATCTTCCATCGGTAATATAAACGGAAAATCAGGAACATTTTAGTTAATTCTAATGAAAACACATTGATTTTTATCATGTGTACTGGAAACAACATTGACATATGTCTTTTCTTGGATCTAAATAATACGAAACCTCGCTTTATAATTCGAAGTTAAAATCCACAAATTTGGAATAATAGTGATTTTTCACGTTTTTCATGTAGTTTGATATTACGTAAATATATTCATTTTTACCAATATTTCGATACTATTTCATGTAGTATCACGATATGTGATTTGGCCTTCATATCTCAGATTTTCGCATAATATTGCATTTTAAGCAAGTTTTCTTGCATTTTGTTTCTTACTAAACATCATCGAATTTAGCAATATTTTGACGTTTATCATCCTCTTTTCCTATATGTGATAGAAACAAAATATCATCGAATTAGGCAATATTTTGCCGTTTTTCCATGTTTTTGTGAATTTTCAGTTTATTGGTATTAATTGATTAAATATACGATAAAAAGGACGCAAACACGTAATTGATTAGATAATAAACTTAAATACTTCATCTTCAATCATCTATTTGTTTCTCGTTGAAATACTGAGTAAGATATTGAAAAGGGGAGAAGTTCGGTTTTTATTGCATATATCGACGTTTCAGCCGGAATAGAGCGGTTTTACGTGTACATCTTCCATCGGTAATATAAACGGAAAATCAGGAACATTTTAGTTGAAACACATTGAAATGTTCAAAACGAACATGAACTAATGAAAACACATTGATTTTTATCATTTGTATTGGAAACAACATTGTCATATGTCTTTTCTTGGATCTAAATAATACGAAATCTCGCTTTATGATTTGAAGTTAAAATCCACAAATTTGGAATAATAGTGACTTTTTTCACGTTTTTCATGTAGTTTGATATTACGTAAATATATTCATTTTTACTAATATTTCGATACTATTTCATGTAGTATAACGATATGTGATTTGGCCTTCATATCTCAGATTTTCGCATAATATTGCATTTTAAGCAAGTTTTCTTGCATTTTGTTTCTTACTAAACATCATCGAATTTAGCAATATTTTGACGTTTATCATCCTCTTTTCCTTTATGTGATAGAAACAAAATATCATCGAATTAGGCAATATTTTGCCGTTTTTCCACGCTTTTGTGAATTTTCAGTTTATTGGTATTAATTGAATAAATATACGATAAAAATGACGCAAACACGTAATTGATTAGATAATAAACTTAAATACTTCATCTTCAATCATCTATTTGTTTCTCGTTGAAATACTGAGTAAGATCAAAGGAAAAGAGGAGAAGTTCGGTTTTTATTGCATATATCGACGTTTCAGCCGGAATAGAGCGGTTTTACGTGTACATCTTCCATCGGTAATATAAACGGAAAATCAGGAACATTTTAGTTTATTCTAATGAAAACACATTGATTTTTATCATTTGTATTGGAAACAACATTGTCATATGTCTTTTCTTAGATCTAAATAATACGAAACCTCGCTTTATGATTTGAAGTTAAAATCCACAAATTTGGAATAATAGTGACTTTTTTCACGTTTTTCATGTAGTTTGATATTACGTAAATATATTCATTTCTACCAATATTTCGATACTATTTCATGTAGTATCACGATATGTGATTTGACCTTCATATCTCAGATTTTCGCATAATATTGCATTTTAGGCAAGTTTTCTTGCATTTTGTTTCTTACTAAACATCATCGAACTTAGCAATATTTTGACGTTTGTCATCCTCTTTTCCTTTATGTGATAGAAACAAAATGTCATCGAATTAGGCAATATTTTGCCGTTTTTCCACGTTTTTGTGAATTTTCAGTTTATTGGTATTAATTGATTAAATATACGATAAAAATGACGCAAACACGTAATTGATTAGATAATAAACCTAAATACTTCATCTTCAATCATCTATTTGTTTCTCGTTGAAATACTGAGTAAGATATTGACAAGGGGAGAAGTTCGGTTTTTATTGCATATATCGACGTTTCAGCCGGAATAGAGCGGTTTTACGTGTACATCTTCCATCGGTAATATAAACGGAAAATCAGGAACATTTTAGTTGAAACACATTGAAATGTTCAAAACGGACATGAACTAATGAAAACACATTGATTTTTATCATTTGTATTGGAAACAACATTGTCATATGTCTTTTCTTGGATCTAAATAATACGAAACCTCGCTTTATGATTTGAAGTTAAAATCCACAAATTTGGAATAATAGTGACTTTTTTCACGTTTTTCATGTAGTTTGATATTACGTAAATATATTCATTTTTACTAATATTTCGATACTATTTCATGTAGTATAACGATATGTGATTTGGCCTTCATATCTCAGATTTTCGCATAATATTGCATTTTAAGCAAGTTTTCTTGTATTTTGTTTCTTACTAAACATCATCGTATTTAGCAATATTTCATCATCTTTTCCTTTATGTGATAGTAACAAAATATCATCGAATTAGGCAATATTTTGCCGTTTTTCCACGTTTTTGTGAATTTTCAGTTTATTGGTATTAATTGATTAAATATACGATAAAAATGACGCAAACACGTAATTGATTAGATAATAAACTTAAATACTTCATCTTCAATCATCTATTTGTTTCTCGTTGAAATACTGAGTAAGATATTGAAAAGGGGAGAAGTTCGGTTTTTATTGCATATATCGACGTTTCAGCCGGAATAGAGCGGTTTTACGTGTACATCTTCCATCGGTAATATAAACGGAAAATCAGGAACATTTTAGTTGAAACACATTGAAATGTTCAAAACGAACATGAACTAATGAAAAAAAAACAAAACACATTGATTTTTATCATTTGTATTGGAAACAACATGTCATAGTCTTTTCTTGGATAAATAATACGAAACCTCGCT